>NC_048574.1:72592267-72702267 GCF_013265735.2 Oncorhynchus mykiss
CACACATACACACACCTCACCCCCACACATACACACACCTCACCCCCACACATACACACACCTCACCCCCACACATACACACACCTCACCCCCATACATACACACACCTCACCCCTACACATACACACACCTCACCCCCACACATACACACACCTCACCCCCACACATACACATACACACACCTCACCCCTACACATACACACACCTCACCCCCACACATACACACACCTCACCCCTACACATACACACACCTCACCCCTACACATACACACACCTCACCTCCACACATACACACACCTCACCCCTACACATACACACACCTCACCCCTACACATACACACACCTCACCCCCACACATACACACACCTCACCCTAACACATACACACACCTCACCCCCACACATACACACACCTCACCCCCACACATACACACACCTCACCCTAACACATACACACACCTCACCCCCACACATACACACACCTCACCCCCACACATACACACACCTCACCCCTACACATACACACACACCTCACCCCCACACATACACACACCTCACCCCCACACATACACACACCACATACACACACCTCACCCTAACACATACACACACCTCACCCCCACACATACACACACCTCACCCCCACACATACACACACCTCACCCCCACACATACACACACCTCACACCTCACCCCCACACATACCTCACCCCCACACATACACACACCTCACCCCCACACATACACACACCTCACCCCTACACATACACACACCTCACCCCTACACATACACACACACCTCACCCCTACACATACACGCATACACACACCTCACACCTCACCCCCACACATACACACACCTCACCCCCACACATACACACACCTCACACCTCACCCCCACACATACCTCACCCCCACACATACACACACCTCACCCCCACACATACACACACCTCACCCCCACACATACACACACCTCACCCCTACACATACACACACCTCACCCCCACACATACACACACCTCACCCCTACACATACACATACCTCACCCCCACACATACACACACCTCACCCCCACACATACACACACCTCACCCCCACACATACACACACCTCACCCCCACAGATACACACACCTCACCCCTACACATACACACACCTCACCCCCACACATACACACACCTCACCCCCACACATACACATACACACACCTCACCCCTACACATACACACACCTCACCCCTACACATACACACACCTCACCCCTACACATACACACACCTCACCCCCACACATACACACACCTCACCCCTACACATACACACACCTCACCCCTACACATACACACACCTCACCCCCACACATACACACACCTCACCCCTACACATACACACACCTCACCCCTACACATACACACACCTCACCCCCACACATACACACACCTCACCCTAACACATACACACACCTCACCCCCACACATACACACACCTCACCCCCACACATACACACACCTCACCCTAACACATACACACACCTCACCCCCACACATACACACACCTCACCCCCACACATACACACACCTCACCCCTACACATACACACACACCTCACCCCCACACATACACACACCTCACCCCCACACATACACACACCTCACCCCCACACATACACACACCTCACCCTAACACATACACACACCTCACCCCCACACATACACACACCTCACCCCCACACATACACACACCTCACCCCTACACATACACACACACCTCACCCCCACACATACACACACCTCACCCTAACACATACACACACCTCACCCCTACACATACACACACACCTCACCCCCACACATACACACACCTCACCCCCACACATACACACACACCTCACCCCTACACATACACACACCTCACCCCTACACATACACACACACCTCACCCCTACACATACACACACACCTCACCCCTACACATACACACACACCTCACCCCTACACATACACACACCTCACCCCTACACATACACACACCTCACCCCTACACATACACACACCTCACCCCTACACATACACACACACCTCACCCCCACACATACACACACCTCACCCTAACACATACACACACCTCACCCCCACACATACACACACCTCACCCTAACACATACACACACCTCACCCCCACACATACACACACCTCACCACCACACATACACACACCTCACCCCCACACATACACACACCTCACCCCCACACATACACACACCTCACCCCTACACATACACACACACCTCACCCCCACACATACACACACCTCACCCCCACACATACACACACCTCACCCCCACACATACACACACCTCAACCTAACACATACACACACCTCACCCCCACACATACACACACCTCACCCCCACACATACACACACCTCACCCCTACACATACACACACACCTCACCCCCACACATACACACACCTCACCCTAACACATACACACACCTCACCCCTACACATACACACACACCTCACCCCCACACATACACACACCTCACCCCCACACATACACACACCTCACCCCCACACATACACACACCTCACCCCTACACATACACACACCTCACCCCTACACATACACACACCTCACCCCCACACATACACACACCTCACCCCTACACATACACACACCTCACCCCTACACATACACACACCTCACCCCCACACATACACACACCTCACCCTAACACATACACACACCTCACCCCCACACATACACACACCTCACCCCCACACATACACACACCTCACCCTAACACATACACACACCTCACCCCCACACATACACACACCTCACCCCCACACATACACACACCTCACCCCTACACATACACACACACCTCACCCCCACACATACACACACCTCACCCCCACACATACACACACCTCACCCCCACACATACACACACCTCACCCTAACACATACACACACCTCACCCCCACACATACACACACCTCACCCCCACACATACACACACCTCACCCCTACACATACACACACACCTCACCCCCACACATACACACACCTCACCCTAACACATACACACACCTCACCCCTACACATACACACACACCTCACCCCCACACATACACACACCTCACCCCCACACATACACACACACCTCACCCCTACACATACACACACCTCACCCCTACACATACACACACACCTCACCCCTACACATACACACACACCTCACCCCTACACATACACACACACCTCACCCCTACACATACACACACCTCACCCCTACACATACACACACCTCACCCCTACACATACACACACCTCACCCCTACACATACACACACACCTCACCCCCACACATACACACACCTCACCCTAACACATACACACACCTCACCCCCACACATACACACACCTCACCCTAACACATACACACACCTCACCCCCACACATACACACACCTCACCCCCACACATACACACACCTCACCCCCACACATACACACACCTCACCCCCACACATACACACACCTCACCCCTACACATACACACACACCTCACCCCCACACATACACACACCTCACCCCCACACATACACACACCTCACCCCCACACATACACACACCTCAACCTAACACATACACACACCTCACCCCCACACATACACACACCTCACCCCCACACATACACACACCTCACCCCTACACATACACACACACCTCACCCCCACACATACACACACCTCACCCTAACACATACACACACCTCACCCCTACACATACACACACACCTCACCCCCACACATACACACACCTCACCCCCACACATACACACACCTCACCCCCACACCACTCTTTTTTATCTTGCCAGTTAACATCAGCACAGCCCCACCAAAAAAAACAGGGAAAGGAGGAAAGGAAAGGAGAGGAAATGAGAGGAAAGAGGGAAGGAGATAAAAGGAGAGAAAGAATGAAGTGATCCGGGAGCAAAGGTGTGGTTGAGGAGGAAGACAACGTGGAGACACGTCTCTGTTGTGTTTGTTCTCGGTGATGTCGGGACACGCTTCCTTTGGCACTCGGTGACGGCCGAGGACAGTTTCAATCCCCGGAATGGCGTCGGATTACCGTTTGCTGTGCGCATGAGTCGGTGCTGGGCGGCAGACTCTGGAATGTTTCTGTGTGTTGTCCCTGCACATTTTATTTGGGTTGTCATGTCAAGAAGAGAGAGAGAGAGAGAGAGAGAGAGAGAGAGAGAGAGAGAGAGAGAGAGAGAGAGAGAGAGAGAGAGAGAGTGGGTGCGTGCGGTATTGGTGACTCGCGTCTGGAATCCAGTGATGCTCTCTCTCTCTCTCACTGTAGTGCACAGTGCAAACTCGTCAGAGAAAGTAGGCTTTCAAAGTGGGATAGTTAAGTTGGCCTTCCACTTCCAATAGGCATATAGGAAACAAAACCTTTTCAATATGGGACTGCTGATCAAAGTGTAATGTAATATACGAGATGATACCATATTATCAGAATGTAATATACAAGATGATACCATATTATCAGAATGTAATATACAAGATGATACCATATTATCAGAATGTAATATACAAGATGATACCATATTATCAGAATGTAATATACGAGATGATACCATATTATCAGAATGTAATATACAAGATGATACCATATTATCAGAATGTAATATACAAGATGATACCATATTATCAGAATGTAATATACAAGATGATACCATATTATCAGAATGTAATATACAAGATGATACCATATTATCAGAATGTCATATACAAGATGATACCATATTATCAGAATGTCATATACAAGATGATACCATATTATCAGAATGTAATATACAAGATGATACCATATTATCAGAATGTAATATACAAGATGATACCATATTATCAGAATGTCATATACAAGATGATACCATATTATCAGAATGTAATATACAAGATGATACCATTTTATCAGAATGTAATATACAAGATGATACCATATTATCAGAATGCAATATACAAGATGATACCCTATTATCAGAATGTAATATACAAGATGATACCATATTATCAGAATGTAATATACAAGATGATACCATATTATCAGAATGTAATATACAAGATGATACCATTTTATCAGAATGCAATATACAAGATGAAACCATATTATCAGAATGTCATATACAAGATGATACCATATTATCAGAATGTAATATACAAGATGATACCATATTATCAGGCCCGGTTTGTTGATCAGATCATGAGGTCTGGGAAAACTCCTGGATGAAGTTGTGAAAAAACACTCAGATTACAAGCGTTCATCTGGTAAGGTGTTCTTTGTTTTCCCAGACTTGTGACATTGACAGAAAAAACAAGGATGCGGGGAAAAAAAGAGGAGTACGAAAAATGTATGAGGTCACTACTGTAAGAGGCTCTGGATAAGAGTGTCTGATAAATGACTAAACAGTCAAATGTATGAGGTCACTACTGTAAGAGGCTCTGGATAAGAGTGTCTGATAAATGACTAAACAGTCAAATGTACGAGGTCACTACTGTAAGTGTCACGCCCTGACCTTAGTTATCTTTGTTTTCTTGATTATCAAAGTTATCTTTGTTTTCTTGATTATTTGGTTTGGTCAGGGTGTGACAAGGGTGGTTTGTTTGGTTTTTGTCTTGTCTAGGGGTTTTTGTACATCTATGGGGTTTTGGTTTGTCTAGGTAAATGTATGTCTATGGTTGCCTAGATTGGTTCTCAATTAGAGGCAGCTGTTTATCGTTGTCTCTGATTGGGAACCATATTTAGGTAGCCATATTCCTTGGTTTATCTGTGGGTTATTGTCTATGTATTAGTTGCCTGTGGCAGCACCAGTGTTTATATCTTCACGGTCGTTTTGTTAGTTTGTTTTAGTGCTCTTCCTTTAATAAAGAGGAATGTATTTTCATCACGCTGCTCCTTGGTCTCCTCGTTACAACGAACGTGACAGAATAACCCACCACACCAGGACCAAGCAGTGTGAAAGGGAGGAACAGCGCTTGGTGGAAGAATGGACCCGGGAGAAGGATGAGTGGGTGACAACCTGGGAGGAGATTGAGAGGTGGTCGATTGATCCAGGGAGAGTGCCAGAGCCCGCCTGGGATTCAATGGAACAGTGCGAGGAGGGATACAGGAGAATGGAGGAACGGGTAAACGGTTAGCACCCAATATTTTTGGGGGAGGGGGGCACACGAGGAGATTGGCTGAGTCATGTAGGAGACCTGAGCCAACTCCTCGTGCTTACTGTGGGGATCGTGTTACTGGTCAGGCACCGTGTTATGCGGTGGAACGCATGGTGTCTCCAGTGCACTATTCTAGCCCGGTGCGTTCTACTCCAGCTCCTAGCATTGGCCGGGCTAGAATGGGCATCCAGCCAGGAAGGAGGGTGCCGGCTCAGCACTCCTGGTCTCCAGTATACCTCCTTGGACCAGGATATCCTGCGCCGGCTCAGCCCAGTGCGTTCTGTGCCAGCGCCCTGCATTTGCAGGGCGAAAATAAACATCCAGCCAGGACGGGTTGTGTCAGCTCCAGTACATCCTGTGCCTACTCCCCGCACTCGCCCTGAGGTGCGTATCACCAGCCCAGTACCACCATTGCCAACACCAAGCACCAGGCTTCCCGTGCGCCTCCAGGGTCCAGTACTCCCTGTTCCTGCTCCTCGCACTCGCCCTGAGGTGCGTGTCCCCAGCCCGGTACCACCAGTGCCGGCATCATGCAACAGGCCTATAGTGCGCCTCGGCAGTCCATAGCGTCTGGCGACAGTACCCAGTCCAGAGCATCTGGCGACAGTACCCAGTCCAGAGCGTCTGGCGACAGTACCCAGTCCAGACCGTCTGGCGACAGTACCCAGTCCAGACCGTCCGGCGACAGTACCCAGTCCAGACCGTCCGGCGACAGTACCCAGTCCAGACCGTCCGGTGACAGTACCCAGTCCAGACCGTCCGGCGACAGTACCCAGTCCAGACCGTCTGGCGACAGTACCCAGTCCAGACCGTCCGGCGACAGTTCACAGAACGGAACCTCCAACGACGGGCCACAGACCAGAACCTCCCACGACGGGCCACAGTCCAGAACCTCCCACGACGGGCCACAGTCCGGAACTCCCACGACGGTCCCCAGCTCGGGGTCTCCAGCGACGGTCCCCAGCCCGGGGTCTCTATTGAGGGTCCCCAGCCCTCAGTGTAAAGAAGGGAGGCGGCATCCAGAACCAAAGCCGCCACCGTTAGATGCCCACCCAGACCCTCCCATATAGGTTTAGGTTTGCGGCCGGGAGTCCTCACCTTTGGGGGGGGGGGGGGGTTATCTTTGTTTTCTTGATTATCAAAGTTACAGTGCCTTGCGAAAGTATTCGGCCCCCTTGAACTTTGCGACCTTTTGCCACATTTCAGGCTTCAAACATAAAGATATAAAACTGTATTTTTTGTGAAGAATCAACAACAAGTGGGACACAATCATGAAGTGGAACGACATTTATTGGATATTTCAAACTTTTTTAACAAATCAAAAACTGAAAAATTGGGCGTGCAAAATTATTCAGCCCCCTTAAGTTAATACTTTGTAGCGCCACCTTTTGCTGCGATTACAGCTGTAAGTCGCTTGGGGTATGTCTCTATCAGTTTTGCACATCGAGAGACTGAAATTTTTTCCCATTCCTCCTTGCAAAACAGCTCGAGCTTAGTGAGGTTGGATGGAGAGCATTTGTGAACAGCAGTTTTCAGTTCTTTCCACAGATTCTCGATTGGATTCAGGTCTGGACTTTGACTTGGCCATTCTAACACCTGGATATGTTTATTTTTGAACCATTCCATTGTAGATTTTGCTTTATGTTTTGGATCATTGTCTTGTTGGAAGACAAATCTCCATCCCAGTCTCAGGTCTTTTGCAGACTCCATCAGTTTTTCTTCCAGAATGGTCCTGTATTTGGCTCCATCCATCTTCCCATCAATTTTAACCATCTTCCCTGTCCCTGCTGAAGAAAAGCAGGCCCAAACCATGATGCTGCCACCACCATGTTTGACAGTGGGGATGGTGTGTTCAGCTGTGTTGCTTTTACGCCAAACATAACGTTTTGCATTGTTGCCAAAAAGTTCAATTTTGGTTTCATCTGACCAGAGCACCTTCTTCCACATGTTTGGTGTGTCTCCCAGGTGGCTTGTGGCAAACTTTAACCGACACTTTTTATGGATATCTTTAAGAAATGGCTTTCTTCTTGCCACTCTTCCATAAAGGCCAGATTTGTGCAATATACGACTGATTGTTGTCCTATGGACAGAGTCTCCCACCTCAGCTGTAGATCTCTGCAGTTCATCCAGAGTGATCATGGGCCTCTTGGCTGCATCTCTGACCAGTCTTCTCCTTGTATGAGCTGAAAGTTTAGAGGGACGGCCAGGTTTTGGTAGATTTGAAGTGGTCTGATACTCCACTTCCATTTCAATATTATCGCTTGCACAGTGCTCCTTGGGATGTTTAAAGCTTGGGAAATCTTTTTGTATCCAAATCCGGCTTTAAACTTCTTCACAACAGTATCTCGGACCTGCCTGGTGTGTTCCTTGTTCTTCATGATGCTCTCTGCGCTTTTAACGGACCTCTGAGACTATCACAGTGCAGGTGCATTTATACGGAGACTTGATTACACACAGGTGGATTGTATTTATCATCATTAGTCATTTAGGTCAACATTGGATCATTCAGAGATCCTCACTGAACTTCTGGAGAGAGTTTGCTGCACTGAAAGTAAAGGGGCTGAATAATTTTGCACGCCCAATTTTTCAGTTTTTGATAGTTTTTTGTTAAAAAAGTTTGAAATATCCAATAAATGTCGATCCACTTCATGATTGTGTCCCACTTGTTTTTGATTCTTCACAAAAAATACAGTTTTATATCTTTATGTTTGAAGCCTGAAATGTGGCAAAAGGTCGCAAAGTTCAAGGGGGCCGAATACTTTCGTAAGGCACTGTATCTTTGTTTTCTTGATTATTTGGTTTGGTCAGGGTGTGACAAGGGTGGTTTGTTTAGTTTTTTGTCTTGTCTAGGGGTTTTTGTACATCTATGGGGTTTTGGTTTGTCTAGGTAAATGTATGTCTATGGTTGCCTAGATTGGTTCTCAATTAGAGGCAGCTGTTTATCGTTGTCTCTGATTGGGAACCATATTTACGTATCCATATTCCTTGGTTTATCTGTGGGTTATTGTCTATGTATTAGTTGCTAAACAATTTTTGTTGTTTTGCTTGTTTTAGTGCTCTTCCTTTAATAAAGAGGAATGTATTCTCATCAGGCTGCTCCTTGGTCTCCTCGTCTGAGAAATGACTAAACAGTCAAATGTATGAGGTCACTACTGTAAGAGGCTCTGGATAAGAGTGTCTGATAAATGACTAAACATTAAAATGTACACATTTTGAAAAACAATAGGAGGTTAAACTAGTAGAATAAAGACAGCAGATAGTTGCAGTTCAAACACTTTATTGAGTTGGCCTCTCCTCGTGGGAGACAAGCCAAGCAAATCACCTACTGCCAAAGTTGTTATTAGCTGTATTGAGTATTTGAGTAAGCCTGGGACAAGGAGCATCCAACCCTAGTGTGAGGTCCAGGGCAGGGAGCAGGGGTAGCTCCACTAAGCTGAGGTATCATGTTCCCCTCCTCTCCCCTTCCTGAAGCAGGGAGTCTCTCTCCCGTAACACTCAGTGCAGTCACCCTGAACTATCAGTGGACAGACAGGCTACTGTCTTCCTCTACAAACAAAAACCTGGTGGAAGAGGGAATGCTTTCAGCCGCCGTGTAACAGACCAACACTCACATGTAGAGAAACATGAGCACACACACACACACACACACACACACACACACACATAGAGAAACATGAGCATACACACACTCCCCTTCCAGCACCTAGACCACAGCAGCGGTCCTCCATCTCACTGGGCCATGCCTGTGTTTCCCCTGGCCCCAACAAAGAGGAGCAGAGGGGACATCATCCTAAATGGACCACACCCTCAGGCTGGCCATCCCCTCAACGCTTTACACCTTGCCTCTCCAAACACAACACGGCTGGTTGGGATCTCTTTCCACCCCCCTCCCCCCCACCGTGTGTGTATGCTGCATTGGGGGTGTACATGTTTGTGTGTGTGTGTGTGTGTGTGTGTGTGTGTGTGTGTGTGTGTGTGTGTGTGTGTGTGTGTGTGTGCGTGTGTGCGTGTGTGTGTGTGTTCTACCACCCAGTGTTCTAGGTCTTGGGTCTCAGCACCGCTCACTTGCAGTGTAAAAACACCCGCAGCTCTAGTGTGGCCAAAACACCGCCTGCGGCTCAACTCAAAGGCACCTTTTTACATTTTTAGATGTTATCTGCATGAAAAGGGGATTACTCCTTCTCTACTCCTCTCCGGGAGAAGAGGGGAGGAGGGGAAGGTCTGTTCTACCCTTCCATTTATCTAGAGGAGGCCCGTCTTTGAACAATCAGTAAACATTTTAATCTGGCCTTCAGCCAAGCCGCCTCTAGTGTCCCGGAGTTTGAAAGAAAAAAATCAGGACCCCGACCAGCTGTTTGAGAGTTGGTGAAGGAGAGCGAGAAGGAGAGAGAGAGGGAGAGAGAGAGTGCTTTATTGTACATTAACAGAATGAATATTGTCAACTGTCCTTTGATGTTCCTTCTTCTCTTTTTCTTTCCAGGCATCATCGCTTACACCGAGTATCTCTTTCTGCTCTGCATTCTGACAAGTGAGTCTCTCTACGCTCTACACTCTCTCTCTTTCTCTCCCTTCCGCTCCCTCTCTTTCTCTCTATCACATACTCTTTCTATCTCTTTCTTTTTCCTCTCTCTCACTCTCTTTCTCTCTCTGTGTTCTACTCTCTGCCCTACCTCTCTCTCTCTCTCATGAAGAGGGGCTGGTGGTGCCCTCTGCTTACATTAAACACAAATCATTACTAAAGGCCAGCGTTGGTCTGTTAAAGTTTACAGTATGTCCCAGACATGGGCGGCCCACCCAAGATCTCCAGTCCCTGAAAAAATACCAAAATCTCCTGTACCTTACACTACGGTAGGTGGTCAAATCTACACTTAACCTGACGAAGCTGCCAAGACACAGAAGGTCCTGAGTTAAGACAAGATAAGATAAAACACGAGTTAAGATAAAACATGAGTTAAGACAAGATAAGATAAAACACGAGTCAAGACAAGATAAGATAAAACACAAGTTAAGATAAGATAAAACATGAGTTAAGACAAGATAAGATAAAACACGAGTTAAGATAAGATAAGATAAAACATGAGTTAAGACAAGATAAGTTAAAACACGAGTTAAGACAAGGTAAGATATAACACGAGTCAAGACAAGATAAGATAAAACACAAGTTAAGATAAGATAAAACATGAGTTAAGACAAGATAAGATAAAACACGAGTTAAGATAAGATAAGATAAAACATGAGTTAAGACAAGATAAGTTAAGACACGAGTTAAGACAAGATAAGATAAAACACGAGTTAAGACAAGATAAGTTAAAACATTAGTTAAGACAAGATAAGTTAAAACATTAGTTAAGACAAGATAAGATAAAACACGAGTTAAGATAAGATAAAACACAAGTTAAGATAAGATAAAACATGAATATTACTATAAATATTTATATTCATGAAATCACAAATGCAATATAGGAAAACACAGTTTAGCCTTTTGTTAATCCACCTGTTGTGTCAGATTTTGAAATTATGCTTTACAGCGAAAGCAATCCAAGTGTTTGTGTAAGTTTATCGATCGCACGATGAAACATTAACTACACTTAGCATCAGGTAGCTCGGTCACGAAAATCAGAAAAGCAATCAAATTAATCGTTTACCTTTGATGATCTTCGGATGTTTTCACTCCCGAGACTCCCAGTTACACAACAAATGTTCCTTTTGTTCCATAAAGATTAGTTTTAGATCCAAAATACCTCAGTTTGTTTGTCGCGTTATGTTCAGAAATCCACAGGAAAGAGCGGTCACGACAACGCAGACTAAAATTCCAAATAGTTTCCATAATGTCCACAGAAACATGTCAAACGTTTTTTATAATCAATCCTCTGGTTGTTTTTAAAATATATAATCGATAATATATCAACCGCAAATACCTATCCAAACTCTGTTGCGCGAGCAAAACTCGTGACCACTTGACGCGATGTTATCGTTCTGGCTCATTTTTCAAAATAAAAGCCTGAAACTATGTCTGAAGACTGTTGATACCTTGAGGAAGCGAAAGGAAAAGGAATCTGGTTCATATCCCTTTAAATGGAGCAAAGGGAGGCTATGGAACATGGAGTTTTCAAAAAAGACACCACTTCCTGTTTTGATTTTCCTCAGGGTTTCGCCTGCAATATCAGTTCTGTTATACTCACAGACAATATTTTGACAGTTTTGGAAATTTTTGAGTGTTTTCTATCCAATACTACTAATAATATGCATATATTAGCAACTGAGACTGAGGAACTGGCCGTTTACAATGGGCACCTTTTCATCCAAGCGACTCAATACTGCCTCTGCAGCCATATAAAGTTCAGATAAGATAAATCATGAGTTAAGACAATATAAGATAAAACATGAGTTAAGACAGGATTAGATAAAACACAAGTTAAGATAAGATAAAACATGAGTTAAGATAAGATAAGATAAAACATTAGTTGTTAGTTAGTTTGTTTTGTGTGATAATGTCCGTTATTTATGTCCAAATGCCTCCTTTTGTTAGCGCGTTCGGTATACATATCCAAACGCTCATTCTGGGACAAAAACTTCAAAAAGTTATATTACAGGTCGAAGAAACATTTCAAACTAAGTACAGAATCAATCATTAGAATGTTAACATATAGCTTCAATAAAGTTCCAACCGGAGTATTCCTTTGTGTCTTGATGAGCAATGGAACGCAAGTGGATACCATGAGGAATGCGCGTGATCAGAAAATGGTTGACTGCCAGTCACCTGATAGATTCTGCTCTCATTCAGTCCCACAACACAGTAGAAGTCTCATTCAAATTTCTATAGACGGTTGACATCTAGTGGAAGCCCTAGGAAGTGCAACATCATTAATATCTCAAGGGGATTTCAATGGGAACTTTAGAGTGTTTTCTATCCAATACTAATAATAATATGCATATATTAGCAACTGAGACTGAGGAGCAGGCCGTTTACTTTGGGCAACTTATTCATCCAAGCTACTCAACACTGCCCCCCAGCCATAAGAAGTTTAAGACAATATAAGATAAAGCATGTGTTACGACAACATTGAGTGGCTTTGAGACAGGTGCTTAGCAGGTAGCCTAGCGGTTAGAGCATTGAGCCAATAACCGAAAGGTTGCTCGTTCGAATACCCGAGCCGACTGTGAAAAATCTGTTGATGTGCCCTTGAGCAAGGCACTTTACCCTAACATGCTCCAGGGGCTTTGCACCACCCTGTAAAACAACACATTTCACTGTAGCTATCCAGTATATGTGACAATGAAAGATATTATTTTGTAAATGAAGACTCAACACACATCTGCTCCCAACATTTCAACTCCTATAAATGTAGGTATTCATCATATAGGCCTTCATCAACATTGTTACAATAAAAACACACTTGGAGGCATATATTGCTTTGTCTGCGTCCCAAATGGCACCCAATTCGCTATATAGTGCACTACTTCTGTCCATGGCCCTGGGAAAAAAGTGGTGCACTACATAGGGAATAGGATGCTATTTGGGACGTAGGCTTAAAACTGGCGTTGACAGTCTGTGCAGATAAATCTGAGGTGCTGCTCTGCTGTTGTTGCTCACTGAGGGTCTAACGAGGCAATGAGGCATCTCAGTCATCGCTGCTACACACACTTTGCGTGGTAACCCAGCGCTGGAGTAATATTGACATAGCACTTGCCAAGATGAGAGAGAAAGATCAACAGGTATGCATGTACATTGTAGTCATTTAGCAGATGCTCTTATCCAGAGCGACTTAAAGGGGCAGTTAAGGTTAAGTGCCTCGCTCAAGGGCACATCTACAGATGTTTCACCTAGTCCGCTCAGGGATTCAAACCAGTGACCTTTGGGTAAAGATTCATTCATGGATATCATTTCAACAGTAGTGACGTAGTGAGATATGTGGGATGGTAACAGTGATAACACAGACAACTGTGTCAAATTACATTGATGTGTTTGAGCAAAACAGACCACACAACAGATCTTGCCATCATCTGGATACACTGATCGCAGAACACATAATGACTTGAGTCCAGTCCCTGTGGTGTTGAGGTCACTCATCTTTCTAGACATCTAGTAGTCCATTCAGGCCCTACGGTGTGGAGATTAGTCATCTTCATACCTCCTCCTCTTCCTCAGAGCCCCACGCAGGCTTCAAGATCGCCTTCAACATGTTCGACGCCGACGGAAACCAGATGGTTGACAAGAGGGAGTTCCTAGTGGTGAGTTACCCTTACTGCTCGCTTAATAAATAAAGAATTGAATTTGAATAATGCATTTAACAGTTTTATGTGTCAAGAAGATAACTGCTGCACACTGTTGATCTCACACATCATCTCTGTGCTCTCCTCTCCTCTCCTCTCTCTCCTCTCCTCTCCTCTCCTCTCCTCTCCTCTCCTCTCCTCTCCTCTCCTCTCCTCTCCTCTCCTCTCCTCTCCTCTCCTCTCCTCTCCTCTCCTCTCCGCTCTAGCTGCAGGAGATCTTCAGGAAGAAAAATGAGAAGAAGGGGAGGAAAGGAGATGTGGAGAAGTCAGCTCAGCTGGTAAGAGCAAACAAGAGGGAGAGAGACTATATTTGTGATTGTATGTATGTGTCATACATGTGTGTGTGTGTGTGTGTGTGTGTGTGTGTGTGTGTGTGTGAGCGTGTGCGTGTGTGTGTGTGTGTGTGTGTGTGAGCGTGTGCGTGTGTGTGTGTGTGTGCGTGTGTGAGCGTGTGCGTGTGTGTGTGTGTGTGCGTGTGTGTGTGTGTGTGTGTGTGTGTGTGTGTGTGTGTGTGTGTGTGTGTGTGTGTGTGTGTGTGTGTGTGTGTGTGTGTGTGAGCGTGTGCGTGTGTGTGTGTGTGTGCGTGTGTGCGTGTGTGTGTGTGTGTGTCGTGCATGTATGTGTTCTAGCTAATTTCCCCCACAGCAAGCGACAGGACCAGCCTCTCCCAACAGTACCTCTCCCCCCAAGTCAAACAACAATGTCTGTTTTATTGAGTTTCTGTTATGCTATTGAACATGTCTTTACAAAGAATTATACACCAAGAATAGATCATAAATCTGTCTTGCCTACTACTTACTAGAGCTACATACTGTGTACTAATACTACATACTATTTATAATGTTCTGTTTAGTGAAAACGAATGCAGTAAGCGACACGTATCAACATACTAGACTCACCTATACTGAGATCTAATGCGCAACCGTGTTGTTTCCCTCCATTGGTTTATTTTGGTAGCGCCTCCCCTTATCTCATTATCAGGTGAATATCAGCTGTTGTCAAACACACGCCGGTCTGAAAAGACACGTATCTCTCTCAACAGCATGCAGCGAATTCTACTAGTTAAAAGCCAAAATGAGTATGACATCCTGGCATTGAAAACTTGGAACATTTCATACACTATAAAATGTTCTATTTTCACATACCCAAAGTGCCTACTATTTATAACGCAGGTACGGGCATTTAGACACAGCCCACGTGTGTTGTACTTGTTATCAATACTGAATTGAGAGGTCATAGAAATCATATTTGAAGAAAAAAAAATATTTCTCTTACAGTATAATATGACATTAAAACATCAACCTCCAAGCATGTTCAGGAGTTGTTTTGTCGCCTTGTGCTTTCCCACACTTCACACACACACACACACACTACAGAGAGTGCATTCCGTTCACTTTGAAGTTAAGATCCCTCTCGCTTGCGTCAGGACCGGTGGGAGACGAGCAGAGCCAAAATGGCCTCCTTTCCCAGTGTTTTGTGGATGGGTGACATCTCCCGTAAGCAGCCCATGTGGCCCAACATAAACAAGACGATCTGATAGAGAGATAAGAGGGGATGAGAGGGGATTGTGGGAGTTTCTGTGGCTTTAGCTTCAGAGGGACCAGACACACTTAGCCAGACGGCTCCTCGGAGGGGCACAGCTGAGGAATGTTGTTTAAAGACTGGGTCCTAAATGGCACCCTACAGAGGTAGGATCTTCATTTGAGCCAGTTTGTTACAGCAGGAAAATAATCCTGCAGCAACAGGAAATGTGACTTATTATGTGGATTATAGTTAATGGCCATTTTTGTAGGGGTTGATACATTTTCCGTACGGGAAAATCAAGTCGGACATTTCAAAGTGGAAACACTACAATACACTACAAGTTTAACATTTCCTTCAGTTCTCCTGCAACAGTGTGATCAAATTAAGATCCTACATCTGTATTCCCTTTAAAGTGCACTACTCAATTTCCTATAGATGGGTTGTCTGAAAACGTCACGGAAATGATGAATGATGGTGATGAAATGATGATTCTGAAGGGTCAGATAGCGAGCAACAATGACAACAAGCTGCCATGTGGGGAATCGTGGGTTGTTCGTTTCTGTCATGTATTGTCATGTTGTGTCTTTCTGTCCTTTCCTTTCACCCTGTCTCCCTCTGCTGGTCGTATTAGGTTACCTTTTCTCCCCCGCTTTCCCCCAGCTGTTCCTTGTCTCCTCCTGACTACCTCGTCACCCCGTTTC
This sequence comes from Oncorhynchus mykiss, assembly GCF_013265735.2. NCBI lineage: Eukaryota > Metazoa > Chordata > Actinopteri > Salmoniformes > Salmonidae > Oncorhynchus > Oncorhynchus mykiss. Next base: position 72,609,002 of record NC_048574.1, read on the forward strand.
CCACCTGTTCCCTTTTTCCCTCTGATTAGTCCCCTATATCTCTCTCTGTTTTTGTTCCTGTCCTTGTCGGATTCTTGTTTGTTGTGTTTCATGCCTGAGCCAGACTATCGTCATGTTTGCTGTAACCTTGTCCTGTCCTGTTGGAATCTGCCGGTCTATCTGAGCCTACCTATGTTTGGTTATTAAAGAAGCTCTGTTTAAGTTAGTTCGCTTTTGGGTCCTCATTCACTCACCGTAACAGAAGAATCCGACCAAGAATGGACCCAGCGACTTCGGATCCTCTCCACTCAGCCGTCGAGATCCAGGGAGCGATGCTAGGCAGACACGAGCAGGAATTGTCTGCTGCTCGACATGCCGTTGAGACCCTGGCCACCCAAGTCTCCAACCTCACAGAACAGGTTCACCATCTCCGCCTCGATCCACCGGCCACTTCCAGGGCTTTCGAATCTCCGGAGCCCAGAATCAATAACCCGCCGTGTTACTCTGGGGAGCCCACTGAATGCCGCTCGTTCCTCACCCAGTGTGATATTGTGTTTTCTCTCCAGCCCAACACTTACGCCAGGAGCACTGCTCGTGTCGCCTACGTCATATCTCTCCTTACTGGACGGGCTCGTGAGTGGGGCACGGCAATCTGGGAGGCAAGGGCTGAGTGTACTAACCAGTATCAGGACTTTAAGGAGGAGATGATACGGGTTTTTGATCGATCTGTTTTTGGGGAGGAGGCTTCCAGGGCCCTGGCTTCCCTATGTCAAGGCAATCGATCCATAACAGACTACTCTATTGAGTTTCGCACTCTTGCTGCCTCCAGTGGCTGGAACGAGCCGGCTTTGCTCGCTCGTCTTCTGGAGGGTCTCCGCGCAGAGGTAAAGGATGAGATTCTCTCCCGGGAGGTTCCTTCCAGCGTGGATTCCTTGATTGAACTCGCTATTCGCATTGAGCGACGGGTTGATCTTCGTCACCGAGCTCGTGGAAAGGAGCTCGCGTTCTCCGTTGCCCCCCTCTCCGCATCACTACCATCTTCCTCTGCCGGCTCGGGAGCTGAGCCTATGCAGCTGGGAGGTATCCGCATCTCGACTAAGGAGAGGGACCGGAGAATCACCAACCGCCTCTGTCTCTATTGCGGTTCTGCTGGTCATTTTGTCACTTCATGTCCAGTAAAAGCCAGAGCTCATCAGTAAGCGGAGGGCTACTGGTGAGCGCTACTACTCCTGTCTCTCCTTCAAGATCCTGCACTACCTTGTCGGTCCATCTACGCTGGACCGGTTCGTCAGCTTCCTGCAGTGCCTTAATAGACTCTGGGGCGGAGGGCTGTTTTATGGACGAGACCTGGGCTCGGGAACATGACATTCCTCTCAGACAGTTAAGGGAGTCCACGGCCTTGTTCGCCCTGGATGGTAGTCCTCTCCCCAGGATTCAGCGTGAGACGCTACCTTTAACCCTCACTGTTTCTGGTAATCATAGCGAAACCATTTCTTTTTTGATTTTTCGTTCACCTTTTACACCTGTTGTTTTGGGCCATCCCTGGCTAGTTTGTCATAATCCTTCCATTAATTGGTCTAGTAATTCTATCCTCTCCTGGAACGTCTCTTGTCATGTGAAATGTTTAATGTCTGCTATCCCTCCTGTTTCCTCTGTCTCTTCTTCACAGGAGGAGCCTGGTGATTTGACAGGGGTGCCGGAGGAATATCACGATCTGCGCACGGTGTTCAGTCGGTCCAGGGCCACCTCTCTTCCTCCACACCGGTCGTATGATTGTAGTATTGATCTCCTTCCGGGAACCACTCCCCCCCGGGGTAGACTATACTCTCTGTCGGCTCCCGAACGTAAGGCTCTCGAGGATTATTTGTCTGTAGCTCTTGACGCCGGTACCATAGTCCCCTCCTCCTCTCCCGCCGGAGCGGGGTTTTTTTTTTGTCAAGAAGAAGGACGGGTCTCTGCGCCCCTGCATAGATTATCGAGGGCTGAATGACATAACAGTTAAGAATCGTTATCCGCTTCCTCTTATGTCTTCAGCCTTCGAGATCCTGCAGGGAGCCAGGTTTTTCACTAAGTTGGACCTTCGTAACGCTTACCATCTCGTGCGCATCAGGGAGGGGGACGAGTGGAAGACGGCGTTTAACACTCCGTTAGGGCTCCGTTAGGGCACTTTGAATACCGGGTTCTTCCTTTCGGCCTCGCCGAAGCTGCAGCGCTTTCTCGGCTTCGCGAACTTCTATCGTCGTTTCATCCGTAATTTCGGTCAGGTGGCAGCTCCTCTCACAGCCCTTACTTCTGTCAAGACGTGCTTTAAGTGGTCCGTTTCCGCCCAGGGAGCTTTTGATCTCCTCAAGAATCGTTTTACATCCGCTCCTATCCTTGTTACACCTGACGTCTCTAGACAGTTCGTTGTCGAGGTTGACGCGTCAGAGGTGGGCGTGGGAGCCATTCTTTCTCAGCGCTCCCTCTCTGACGAGAAGGTCCACCCATGCGCGTATTTTTCTCATCGCCTGTCCCCGTCGGAACGTAACTATGATGTGGGAAACCGCGAACTGCTCGCCATCCGGTTAGCCCTAGGCGAATGGCGACAGTGGTTGGAGGGGGCGACCGTTCCTTTTGTCGTTTGGACTGACCATAGGAACCTTGAGTACATCCGTTCTGCCAAACGACTTAATGCGCGTCAGGCGCGTTGGGCGCTGTTTTTCGCTCGTTTCGAGTTCGTGATTTCTTATCGTCCGGGCTCTAAGAACACCAAGCCTGATGCTTTATCTCGTCTCTTCAGTTCTTCAGTAGCCTCCACTGACCCCGAGGGGATTCTCCCTGAGGGGCGTGTTGTCGGGTTGACTGTCTGGGGAATTGAGAGGCAGGTAAAGCAAGCGCTCACTCACACTCCGTCGCCGCGCGCTTGTCCTAGGAACCTTCTTTTCGTTCCCGTTCCTACTCGCCTGGCCGTTCTTCAGTGGGCTCACTCTGCCAAGTTAGCCGGCCACCCTGGCGTTCGGGGTACGCTTGCTTCCATTCGCCAGCGTTTTTGGTGGCCCACCCGGGAGCATGACACGCGTCGTTTCGTGGCTGCTTGTTCGGTCTGCGCGCAGACTAAGTCCGGTAACTCCCCTCCTGCCGGCCGTCTCAGGCCGCTTCCCATTCCCTCTCGACCGTGGTCTCACATCGCCTTAGATTTTGTCACCGGACTGCCTTCGTCAGCGGGGAAGACTGTTATTCTTACGGTTGTCGATAGGTTCTCTAAGGCGGCTCATTTCATTCCCCTTGCTAAGCTTCCTTCTGCTAAAGAGACGGCACAAATCATCATCGAGAATGTTTTCAGAATTCATGGCCTTCCGTCAGACGTCGTTTCGGACAGAGGTCCGCAATTCACGTCTCAATTTTGGAGGGAGTTTTGCCGTTTGATTGGGGCTTCCGTCAGTCTCTCTTCCGGCTTTCACCCCCAGTCTAACGGTCAAGCAGAACGGGCCAATCAGACTATTGGTCGCATCTTACGCAGTCTTTCTTTTCGCAACCCTGCGTCTTGGTCAGAGCAGCTCCCCTGGGCAGAATACGCCCACAACTCGCTTCCTTCGTCTGCGACCGGGCTATCTCCTTTTCAGAGTAGCCTCGGGTACCAGCCTCCGCTGTTCTCATCTCAGTTCGCCGAGTCCAGCGTCCCCTCCGCTCAGGCTTTTGTCCAACGTTGCGAGCGCACCTGGAAGAGGGTCAGGTCTGCACTTTGCCGTTATAGGACGCAGACTGTGAGGGCTGCTAATAAGCGTAGAACTAAGAGTCCTAGATATTGTCGCGGTCAGAGAGTTTGGCTCTCCACTCAGAACCTTCCCCTTAAGACGGCTTCTCGCAAGTTGACCCCGCGGTTCATTGGTCCGTTCCGTATTTCTCGGGTCATTAATCCTGTCGCAGTTCGACTTCTTCTTCCGCGATACCTTCGTCGCGTCCACCCGGTCTTCCATGTCTCCTGTATTAAGCCCGTTCTTCGCGCCCCCGCTCGTCTTCCCCCCCCCCCCCCCCATCCTTGTCGAGGGCGCACCCATCTACAGGGTCCGCAGGATTTTGGACATGCGTCCTCGGGGCCGTGGTCACCAGTACCTCGTTGATTGGGAGGGGTACGGTCCTGAGGAGAGGAGTTGGGTTCCCTCTCGGGACGTGCTGGACCGTGCGCTGATCGAGGATTTCCTCCGTTGCCGCCAGGTTTCCTCCTCGAGTGCGCCAGGAGGCGCTCGGTGAGTGGGGGGGTACTGTCATGTATTGTCATGTTGTGTCTTTCTGTCCTTTCCTTTCACCCTGTCTCCCTCTGCTGGTCGTATTAGGTTACCTTTTCTCCCCCGCTTTCCCCCAGCTGTTCCTTGTCTCCTCCTGACTACCTCGTCACCCCGTTTCCCACCTGTTCCCTTTTTCCCTCTGATTAGTCCCCTATATCTCTCTCTGTTTTTGTTCCTGTCCTTGTCGGATTCTTGTTTGTTGTGTTTCATGCCTGAGCCAGACTATCGTCATGTTTGCTGTAACCTTGTCCTGTCCTGTCGGAATCTGCCGGTCTATCTGAGCCTACCTATGTTTGGTTATTAAAGAAGCTCTGTTTAAGTTAGTTCGCTTTTGGGTCCTCATTCACTCACCGTAACAGTTTCAGCTCGTTTCATCTTGTTATTGATACCATGTCTTGTTTTGACTGGTCATGTCTATGCTAATATGGCAAAAATTAGCTACCTACAGTATCAGCTGTAACAATGTATTTGAGAGACAACAAGTGCTTATTGTGCAAATGTATTTATGTTTTCAATAACCACTGGAGACTAAATATAGTTTACATGTTGTCAACAGTCTAAGCCAACCACGTCTGTTTTGCCCCATAGTTGCGCACGCCTCGGTTTTGCTGCTAAACAACCGACCTTCTATATAGTGCACTACTTTTGCACCCTATTCCCTGTATAGTGCCCTCATTTTGACCAGAGCCCATAGTCAATATAAGTGCGCTTTATACAAATGTAGGATCTTAATTAGAGCTAGTTTGCTACAGCAGGAAAATAATCCTGCATCAACAGGAAATGTGAATTATTATGTGGATTATAATAAATATTTTTTTTGTAGGGGGTTGATACCTTTTTTGTTTGGCCAAATAAAGTCTGACATTTTAAAGTGGAAATTACGAACTTCAGAATCCTTTTTAAAACTCAAATGCAACTACAAGTTTGCACTTCCTGCTGTGCAGGACAATTCTCAGCAATTAAGATCCTACATCTGTTGGGAACAAGGGGCCATTTCAGACACAGCCCAGATGGTCTAATATGTGGTCCGCTGATCCTCCGTTCCCCTTCAATAACAGAATCAGATACGCTGTCTCTTTAACGTTAGGATAACGTTATGCTAATGGTGTGTGTATGTTAAGGTGCCATGTGAATGATACAATCATATGGTGCTATCTGTGACAATCTGACGGTATGTTTTGGGAGCTGTATTACCAGTGTGGCACGTTGTGAACACTTTATCCTTTACATCGTGGATGTCCCAAATGGCACCCTATTCCATATGTGGTGCACTACTTTTGACCAGGGCTCTGGGTCAAAAGTAGGTCACTTTCAAGGAAACAGGGTGCCATTATGGATGCAAGCGTGGTTTACTTTATTGTAGAAATATGACCTATAGAGAAGTAATACCTGTAGAGCACGTTGTGTTATGTTGTGTAGCTACAAGTGTGTTGGTTTACGGGAGCAGTACTCCTGTTGTGCATTTGAGCCAGTGTGTCTCTCCTTGCATGCATCTATTCTAACATGTGACCTTTCTCTTCTTCCTCCTCTTCCTCCTCCTCTTCGTCCTCCTCCTTTTTGACCGCATGCCGTGTCGTCCTCCTCCTCGTCTCTCTGTGTAAAAGAGTATGCAGCTCTATGGATATCAGGTTGCTCCCATCAACAGCGTATGTATCAACTCAACCGCGCCCGAAATGGCACCCTATTCCCTATATAGTGCACTACTATTGTCCAAAAGTATTGCGTTAGTGAATAGGGAGCCATTTCGGACACACCTGTGTACCTTTGTCCCTGGTCTAAACTCTGTATATCTAGATCTATAGAAATAGAGTGAAATAGATAGAAATCCATTGAAATAGACCTTCCTTGTGTTCTGGCTGTCTGTCATATTGACTGAGTGATTGATTGCGGAGGGGTGGAGGGGTGGTGGAGGAGTAACGATTCTAAGGGTCAGAGAGAGGGGCGTCAACAAAAGAGGATGATTTGATTTAGAATGACTAAGAAACACACTGGCTTAAAATAGAACCGGGGGGGGGGGCAAATAGTATGGATAGTAGAGTGAGCACACATTTTGAAGTAAGCACCTCAATAAAGTAAGCAGACTAGTAAGAACCCTGTGCAAATAAGATCACTCTAGTGATGTAATAACCCTATGAAGTAAACACAGTCCTTATGATGTAATCACTCTATGAAGTTAACACAGTCCTTATGATGTAATCACTCTATGAAGTAAACACAGTCCTTATGATGTAAGCACACTATGAAGTAAACACAGTCCTTATGATATAATAACCCTATGAAGTAAACACAGTCCTTATGATGTAAGCACACTATGAAGTAAACACAGTCCTTATGATGCAAACGCACTATGACGTAAACACAGTCCTTATGATGTAATCACTCTATGAAGTAAACACAGTCCTTATGATGTAATCACTCTATGAAGTTAACACAGTCCTTATGATGTAATCACTATGAAGTTAACACAGTCCTTATGATGTAATCACTATGAAGTAAACACAGTCCTTATGATGTAATCACTCTATGAAGTTAACACAGTCCTTATGATGTAATCACTCTATGAAGTTAACACAGTCCTTATGATGTAATCACTCTATGAAGTAAACACAGTCCTTATGATGTAATCACTCTATGAAGTTAACACAGTCCTTATGATGTAATCACTATGAAGTTAACACAGTCCTTATGATATAATAACCCTATGAAGTAAACACAGTCCTTATGGTGTAAGCACACTATGAAGTAAACATAGTCCTTATGATGTAAGCACACTGTGAAGTAAACACAGTCCTTATGATGTAATCACTCTATGAAGTAAACACAGTCCTTATGATGTAATAACACTATGAAGTAAACACAGTCCTTATGATGTAATCACTCTATGAAGTTAACACAGTCCTTATGATGTAATAACTCTATGAAGTAAACACAGTCCTTATGATGTAATAACCCTATGAAGTAAACACAGTCCTTGTGATGTAATCACTCTATGAAGTTAACACAGTCCTTATGATGTAATAACCCTATGAAGTAAACACAGTCCTTGTGATGTAATCACTCTATGAAGTTAACACAGTCCTTGTGATGTAAGCACACTATGAAGTAAACACAGTCCGGATGTAAGCACACTCTATGAAGTAAGTGTGTGCACTGTATAGGGAATAGGGTGCCATTTGAGACGTAGCCAGTGATAGTCAGTGTTGATTCCAGCTTAACCCATAGAGGACTCTCTCTCAGATCAATAGGCTGTCTACGTGGTCATGTTTAGACTATAGCCCTGTCTCTCACTCAGCCTTAATGCACATTTCCCTCCACTCACTGTGGGGGAGTGAAGGAGCATAATGGTCTATACTCAAACACAGCCCCAGAACCAGGCCACTGTCTGTCCCCCTATAGAGGAGCAGACGTCTCCCTCCTGTCACTAACCCGATGGACGACAGGCCAGTACAACCTGTGATGTTCAATGGCCGCCCCTGTATTCCCCTATAGACAGAGACAAGACAGGTGGCCAATCACTGTAACCCCTATAGAGAGAGACAAGACAGGTGGCCAATCACTGTATTCCCCTATAGACAGAGACAAGACAGGTGGCCAATCACTGTATTCCCCTATAGAGAGAGACAAGACAGGTGGGCCAATCACTGTGTTCCCCTATAGAGAGAGACAAGACAGGTGGCCAATCACTGTATTGGATGTGTGCTATAGATGAGGTTTCAACACTCTTCTGTTGGTTGTGCTTCAGTCTGTACACACATTGTGAGTAGTTTATACTTAACGACTTTACTTGAGTGAATTCAAAGTGATAGTCAAGCCACCGTGCTGTATCAGTGTCGGTTGACTGGAGCGAAGGAAAACGGAATGGAGTCAAATGATGTCTTGTTAAATGTCTGACTCATCTGAGGGAAGTGGGAGGTGGGATAGTTGTAAAACAATCCCCCTGTCTAGAAATCCAGTGTTGGATTGTGTCATTGCATCAAATCTCTTTGATACGATGACAAATCCTTCTACTATAATAGCGATATCACTGTGAGACTGGTCATTATTTAAATGTTACTGTGATCCGTCTTCTATACGATTAGCATAGCATCACTAAGGCAATCCCTCCGATTTTGTGATTAAATCTTTCATTTGGCCTTTGATTGATTGTCAATTTCAAACGAGATGGAGAGAAATGATCATGGTCGTTCCTTCATTTCATCCTCTCTTCCCTCCTTCAGTTGTCCTCTGTTTTTCTTGTACGATGTTTGTGCTTCTGGTAAAAACTCCTGCAGGTGGTTAAAAAAGACAGTCGTCAGTTTGTGGCCCGGAGCTATTGGGACGTTCTGAGGCGCGGCGCCAGTCAAGCCCTGTTCTCAGACCTGGCAGAGGTACACCTGTCCTCTGTCCACCCTTCCTCCCTCGTTTCTTTCTCCCCTCCTTCTTTTCTGCCATCTATCCCTCCATCATTCGCAGCCTAGATCCATTTAGCAGTTCTCAGACCTGGCAGAGGTATACTGGTCCTCTGTCCATTCATTCGTCCATTTGTGTCTCTCATACCCGACCATCTCTCTCTTGGTTTCTAGTGGTTCTTTTAGTCACTTGATCCCATCCCACCTTTGACTGGAAAAGGTCAATACTCTTCCCTTGGCTTTGACCCATCCATCCATAGCCATAGGACAGCTCTGTCACTGTGTAGTCTATTGTTTTTTCTCTATTAGATTCTTAGATTCGGATGTTGTGTTTTTGTTTTGTGGTTATAAAACCTATTTGTTTCTCTTGTGTTTCATGCTTATCGATGTTACCTCCCGCCACCTCTCTGTGTTGGGTCCTGGTGGTTGTTGTCCCCTGCATGTCAGCCCCCGTTTGTCAAGAAAATACAGTTAGAAAACGTTCTTAGCATAAAATACAGTGACGACCTGCTTAGCTACAAAGTGTTATACCAAAACAACATCATCATTCTAGCACCGCACACACACACACACACACACACACACACACACACACACACACACACACACACACACTTTAGATCATTGCCGTCCGTCTACAATTGAGCACGGCTGACTTGGCAGTCCAGTGTTTCTCAGCCTGACGACTTGTTTGGCAGCCTATTTGTTGGCTAATAGGTGGCTAGCAGCGGAAGCAGAGGAGAGACAATAACACTGGGAGACTGCAGGAGATCATGGAGATGACCTGTATTTACATAGACTGAACCCTTTCATCTAGAGGCTATCAAAGAGAGAGGGAGAGATAGAGAGAGAGAGGGATAGAGAGAGAGAGAGAGGAGGGATGTGTGTTTAACTCCTATTCAGGTTCTCTATCATGATGAGTCTCCCATTAGGCCCCCTGTGTTTGTCTGTGTCAGAAAGGACTGTCTGGCTGGCTGACTCTCCAGACCTCCAATAACAGGTCTAATGTGTTATTCAGGAGAGGGAGGGAGGGATGGGAGTGAGCGAGAGAGAGAGAGAGAGAGAGAGACGTTTTAGGGGTTGACATCAGTAATCACTGTTTTTCACCTCTGTTCTGAGATCAAAGGCCACAGCGGGGACACACACACACAAACACACACACAAACCAGGTGCTGACTCGCACGCCTGGTGGGCGTGATAACCATTATGTCGTCGATAGCGATGAGCTCACATACTCGCGCTCCCCAGCTTCCAGGAACCGAGAGGTGTCAGGTCGTGATCTCACTCTTCCAGGAGAGAGAGAGGGAGAGAAAGAAAGAGAGAGAGATGGGTGGTAGAAAGGAGAAGAAGTAAACACGTGTATTGTCTAGTCTGGGCGCAAAGAGAATGTGTCATATAGGGGCTTGCCTTTTGAAGAAGAAGCTAGTCATTTCACCATATATATTTTACAAGTTTATTCCTTTTGCAAAAATAAACACATCCTCAAACCACAGATGCCATGAGATATAAGAAGTTGTACGTTTTATAGGGAAGCCACTTGAAGAAGATAGTCCGTTTAAGTATGACAGAGTGATACTTCATTTCTATGTAAAGCTATACAAAACAAAAATATAAACACATGTAAAGTGTTGGGCCAATATTTCATGAGCTGAAATAAAATATCCCAGAAATGTTCCATACTCACAAAAAGCTTTGTTCTCTTAAATGTGCACACATTTGTTCATCCCTGTTAGTGAGCATTTCTCTTTTGCCAAGATAATCCATCCACCTGACAGGTGTGGCATATCAAGAAGCTGATTAAACAGCGTTGTCATTACAAAGGTGCACCTTGTGCTGGGGACAACAAAAGGCCACTCTGAATTGTGCCGTTTTGTCACATAACACAATGCCACAGATGTCTCAAGTTTTGAGGGAGCATGCAATTGACTGCAGGAATGTCCACCAGAGCTGTTGCCAGATAATTTAATGTTAATTTCTCTACCATAAGCCACCTCCGATGTCGTTTTAGAGAATTTGGCAGTACATCCAACTGGCCTCACAACCCCAGACCACGTGTAACTACGCCAGCCCAGGACCTCCACATCTGGCTTCTTTACCTGCGGGATCATCTGAGACCAGACACCCAGACAGCTGATGAAACTGAAACGCATTTCTGTCTGTAATAAAGTCCTTTTGTGGGGAAAAACCCATCCTTATTGGCTGGGCCTGGCTCACGAGTGGGTGGGCCTATGCCCTCCCAGGCCACCCCATGGCTGCGCCCCTGCCCAGTCTTGTGAAATCCATAGATCAGGGCCTAATAGATTTATTTCAATTTCATGATATCCTTATATAAAATGTGTCTAAGTAAAATCCAAAATTGTATGTTGCGTTTATATTTTTGTTCGGTATATAATTAGTGTAAGAATCTAAAAGTTACACAACTGAAACAGACTGATAAGTGTTAGTTAGTTTTTACAGTGACATAATGCTACTAAACATGATTTCCTTTGAGAGACACTGACTCGTCCCTATACAGCATGTGAAATAGACCTATCCTTACATGATTTCTCCATTATCTTTTAGTTGCATTGTTTTTAAATTCCATCCCTGGGGAGTACATTTTAATTCTACACAGTATGATGTTTCCAAACAACATCTGGCATCGGCCGTCAAAAGTGCCTTCATTTGGGCCGTCAAGCGGAACGATGACAATGTCTCTTCTTTCAATTCTGTTCTTTTTTCCTTTGAATAATTTTTCCCGTTCCCTGGTGGATTAGGACTTTAGACTAAAGGTATTAGACATTTGCCAGCCTGGTCTCAGATCAGTTTTATGCTGTCTTGTCACAGTTGACTCAACCTTGGCGAGACAGCACGGACTGACCTGGGACCAGTTTAATTAGCCGTATAGCATCGTGAAGCTACTGCTGAATCTGAACTTGGCTGAATGCAGTCTCCCCCTATGGAGAAGGATATGATGAGAGTTTGCCAATGCCAGTTACACTCTGCCTTCAGCATGACGCCGGATTGGTTGGATTGGGGGAAGGGTGGGGCATGGCGGGGAGAGGGACCAAACCTATTGGCCCATTTGGTTTTTATATCAATCATCGATCGATATCGCCCTCTATGGGCCCTTGGAAGCTCAGACAGGGTTCCTCGGGATTTGGCCTGTATCCGTTATTATGTGATAAAGCCCAGTCATATAAACACCTTTTTCTGAATTATCCCCTCCTACACACACACACACACACACGCCGATACACCCCCCTTCCCCCTTTTCCGGAATTTTCCGACTCCCCGGGATTAAGGTAGTGTTAAACAGCGGATTACAAAACCGCGGTAAATACATAAACATCCCAAATACACCCTAATTGGTTTCAAATATCCCAGATCCCTTACAAAGCCCACGCAGAAGAGAGGGGAGGGATATTTTGTACACAGAGAGAGTGGTTTAGAGGGCAGAAAGAAAGAAAACGTGAAAGAATTCAGAATTACTTCAAAGATACCTAATTATGTTACAGTCTTTTAGAAAAAGGTGGAATCTTGCTCACATTCTTGTGCACATTTCTGTTGGGTTTTCTGTTCTGCTGTGGTTTTCTATGTGTGGTGTTTGGGGGTTTGAACAGAAATGCATGGGATGTGGTGGCATATGTGCCTGTCTCAGCTAAAATGACAGTGTGTCGTCTGTCTCCTCCGCTCTCTCTCTTTCTCCTCCTTCTCTCTGCGTGTCTACAGGCATGTCTTTGTGTGTGTCTGTCTGTCCGTCTGTCTATAGCCTTACCTGTCTGTGTGCTCTCCTGTCCTGTCTGTCACACTGTTGGCTGCAACACTACCATTTATCAGTCTGGGCTGCACAGGAATATCCGATCTACACACCATCCGATAGCCCTAATCCAATATGTCTACTAACAGCTATAACACACGGATGGTTTGGAGATCAGTGGATCTGTGCAGGTGCTGCTCAGACTCAAGCCTTGTTGTGAACACTTGGTGAAGCTGATTGATTTACTGTTGTTGTTGTTGCCCCGTTGATGCACCTCACATGCGACTGGCTGGTTGTTCGGTACGATGGCTGCCATCTTGGATTCATGACCCCATCCACACGGACCGGTCCCCACTCCTCATTCAATCAGAGAGTGTGTTGTATGTCAGTCACTGCATTGTTTTTCTTTTCTCCCTGTCCCCTCTGCCCCTGTCTGGCCAATGGGATGTCAGCGTGCGGAGGAGGGTATGATGATTGACACCACACTGCTGGTGCACTTCTTTGGGAAGAAGGGGAAGGCGGAGCTGACCTTTGACGACTTCTACAGGTATCGCCATGCCGATTAATTGATTCATCGTAATAGAGCCCTATAAAATGACGTTCTGTGGAACATAGTTAATCTACTCTGTCACTTGTTTCAGTTTTACTGCTCTCTCATACTCAGATATAGTATTCAGTTACTCTCACACACATACTGCACTACCATAGACACATACTGCACTACCATAGACACATACTGCACTACCATAGACACATACTGCGATACCATAGATACATACTGCACTACCATAGACACATACTGCACTACCATAGACACATACTGCACTACCATAGACACGTACTGCACTACCATAGACACGTACTGCACTACCATAGACACTTACTGCACTACCATAGACACTTACTGCACTACCATAGACACTTACTGCACTACCATAGACACATACTGCACTACCATAGACACTTACTGCACTACCATAGACACATACTGCACTACCATAGACACGTACTGCACTACCATAGACACATACTGCACTACCATAGACACATACTGCACTACCATAGACACTTACTGCACTACCATAGACACTTACTGCACTACCATAGACACTTACTGCACTACCATAGACACGTACTGCACTACCATAGACACATACTGCACTAGACACATACTGCACTACCATAGACACATACTGCACTATCATAGACACTTACTGCACTACCATAGACACTTACTGCACTACCATAGACACTTACTGCACTACCATAGACACATACTGCGATACCATAGACACATACTGCACTACCATAGACACATACTGCACTACCATAGACACTTACTGCACTACCATAGACACTTACTGCACTACCATAGACACATACTGCACTACCATAGACACATACTGCGATTCCATAGATACATACTGCGATACCATAGACATGTACCTTCTCTCTGTTACTTGGTCCTCTCTCTCTCTCCCAGGTTCATGGATAACCTCCAGACAGAGGTTTTGGAGATAGAGTTCCTGACCTACTCTAAAGGCATGACCACCATCAGTGAGGAGGACTTTGCCCGCATCCTGCTGCGTTACACCAACGTAGAGAACATCAGCAGTTACCTGGACAACGTCCGCCAGAGCATCCCTGACGAGAAGGTAGAGGAACACACACACATGAGAAGGTAGAGGAACACACACACATGAGAAGGTAGAGGAACACACACACATGAGAAGGTAGAGGAACACACACACATGAGAAGGTAGAGGAACACACACACACACATGAGAAGGTAGACTACATCTAGAACCTTGAACCATAGCATGACACGAGTGTGGTCAAGCACTCTATAATCTACTTTCCCCTCCCTCCCTCTCTCCCTCCCCCCCTCTCTCTCCTCCTCTTCATCCCTCTCTCCCTCTCTCTCTCCTCTCTCCCTCTTCTACTTCCACATTTCACAAAGTGTCTCTGAGTAGGAATGTTTAACTACGATCAGTATAGCCTTTTAGCTCATAATGAATGAGGTTATAGGGCCAGGTGGGGTCCTGATCCTAGATCAGAACTTCTACTCTGAGATTCTTTGAAGAAACAGGCCCTGTACTGGTCTGTCTCTCTCTTTCTTCCACAACCCACACTTTCTGTTCACCTCCCTTTACTCTCTCACCCCTTTAACCTCCTCGATGTCTCTCCCATCACCCCACTCCCCCTCTCAGCCCTTCCTGCCCCACCTGACCCCCTGACCCCTATTCCCCCCTCCTACCCTCTATATTTGTGTTCCCACCTTGTCATGGTCCTCCGGGCATTGTGTTTTCTTCTCTCTACACCTGAACGCACCACTGGCCCATCAGTTAGATCAACTAGAGATAGTGAATCCGTTACATCTGACACTTACACCTGACAGCCAGTTGTAAGGACCAGTGTAATCTGACGGGCCAACACCTGAAGGCCAGTTGTAATCTGACGGGCCAACACCTGAAGGCCAGTTGTAAGGACCAGTGTAATCTGACGGTCCAACACCTGAAGGCCAGTTGTAAGGACCAGTGTAATCTGATGGGCCAACACCTGAAGGCCAGTTGTAAGGACCAGTGTAATCTGATGGGCCAACACCTGAAGGCCAGTTGTAAGGACCAGTGTAATCTGACGGGCCAACACCTGAAGGCCAGTTGTAAGGACCAGTGTAATCTGACGGGCCAACACCTGAAGGCCAGTTGTAAGGACCAGTGTAATCTGACGGGCCAGCTCTGACTCACTCACTGACTGACTGACTGGTTCTCAATGGCGCTGACCCCATTGCCCTACTCCTATGTGTGATAACTGTTGATTGATCGACAAGCCAGTGTGTTGTGCTCTGTGTCGTATACAAAGACTTTGAGTTATCTGGCTCTAGCTAGCTAACGCTTTGTTGTGTTCATGTGGAGTTGGATCCAGTGTAAAGTGACGTTTTTGAGTAAAGTGTGTATACCGGCACTTTCTGCTCCTACATTTTTTTCTCTGATCGATTGTTATTATATAATGCAACACTTTCCGTCCCTTAATGGCAAATCAATGTGTGTAATGTACAGTAGAGCCTTGATCTGCATGAACAGCACGTTGTGAATCTATCGGTTTGGATACGCATCAACACACCCCACAGCCAAGACGGTATGTTCTGCCTACACTGCACTTTGCTTCGAAAACTTCCCAAGTTATTTAACCAACCGTAGGCTGCATGAAGATGGAAAATGAAGTTCTGCAGTGTTTTTGTCCTCGTGTTCATGCAACATTCTTCTTGTGTTTTATCTTTCCACGCTCTGGCAGAGACAACAGGTTTGTCCCTATTCCCTAATGATGAGACGAATCATCTTCTTAGCACGTCCTGTCTGCTCTGCCTCACTGTTGTCTTGAGTCATTTTTGAACGGACCCCTGGTTCTTCACCCACCCACGCCCGATCAAATCAAATCAAATGGTATTAAAGCAGGTGTAGACCTTACCGTGAAATGTTTACTTACCAACAATACCGTTATGAGGAAATAGAGTTAAGAACATTTTGACTAAATAATTAATCAACTAAAGCAACAACAAAAAAAGAACACAATAAAAATGATAATAATGAGGCCATATACAGGAGGTACCGGTACAGAGTCAATGTGCCGGGGTACAGGTTAGTCCAGGTCATTTGTACATGTAGGTAGGGTTAAAGTGACTTTGCATAGATGATTAACAGCGAGTAGCAGCAGTGTAGAAACAAAGTCCGGGTGTGTATTTGATTAATTGTTCAGCAGTCTTATGGTTTAGAGGTAGAAGTTGATACATACCTAAACACGATGTCAAAAGATTTACAAGTCAGCTCAGTCAATTAGCCCACTCAAGATGAGTTTCTCATACTGTTGGTGGGCCGTACAGTTTTAACTGAAGCAATTAGTGGACCTGCATCTTATAGGTCTACTTCCAATGCAGGTGTTTTCCTGAATACACCTCGTTAGGTAACCCACTCAGTTCAACAAGTCCACTGTCAGCCAGGCATTCTGCCGTACTCATCCATTCATCAGAAGTCTCAGTAAGAAACGTAGACGCCCGTTGCTTTGCGGTGTCGTACATGTAGACATCCATTAGTTAGTGGTGGTCGTTCCATTGAGCTAGCAGGCTGGAGCCCAAGGTTCCACAGGAGGTGAAGGCATGCTCCAGTGACCTCCAATAGTCTTTTCTAGATTACTCTATGGCCCAGTCTGTCTGTAGGTATCACTGGGGTGGCTGGCTCCTGTCTGTTTGTATGGAGGCTATCGGGTTCACAGGGCATCAAAGGAGGACCAGGCAGGTAAGAGCCACTCGCCCGGAATGGATTTGTTGACCGCGCAGACAGATACACACTGGCACACACACTCTGTTTGTCTAAGGCATTTTCCACATCGTTACATATCTCCCACTTTAAGTTCCAACAGGTCCTAGTTAGTCAGACGGTTAAGCACTTCCCTGTCTGTTCACACACACTGTGCTGGTTTAGAGAGCATTGTTCGCTACTGGTCTGTGTTTGCTAGCCTCAGCAGCAGGCTACCTGTGTTAGCTAACTGGTTTTGTGAAGGAGATTACTTGTGGAGGTTGAACCTTAGCAGCAGGCTACCTGTGTTAGCTAACTGGTTTTGTGAAGGAGATTACTTGGGGAGGTTTAACCTTAGCAGCTGGCTACCTGTGTTAGCTAACTGGTTTTGTAAAGGAGATTACTTGGGGAGGTTTAACCTTAGCAGCAGGCTACCTGTGTTAGCTAACTGGTTTTGTGAAGGAGATTACTTGTGGAGGTTGAACCTTAGCAGCAGGCTACCTGTGTTAGCTAACTGGTTTTGTGAAGGAGATTACTTGGGGAGGTTTAACCTTAGCAGCAGGCTACCTGTGTTAGCTAACTGGTTTTGTAAAGGAGATTACTTGGGGAGGTTTAACCTTAGCCGCAGGCTACCTGTGTTAGCTAACTGGTTTTGTAAAGGAGATTACTTGTGGAGTTTGAACCTTAGCAGCAGGCTACCTGTGTTAGCTAACTGGTTTTGTAAAGGAGATTACTTGGGGAGGTTTAACCTTAGCAGCAGGCTAACTGTGTTCGCTAACTGGTTTTGTAAAGGAGATTACTTGGGGAGGTTTAACCTCAGCCAAGGGTGTTTAAAATGAGGAAACTTGGTGAAAAGGAAGAAGGAAGTTCCACAGGTCGGGCTTGTAGAGAACCCCCACCAGGATGTTTCCATAGCAGAATTTTGTATGTGAAATAGACTGGTGTTAGTCACCACTTCAGAATGCCTCTCTGTGTTGTCATCACTAGGCCACGTTTACAGTCTCTCATCCCAGTGGAGGCTGCTGAGGGGAGAACGGCTCATAATAATGTCTGGAACGGAGCAAATGGAATGGCATCAAACACCTAGAAACCATGGAAACCATATGTTTGATCCCATTCCACTGATTCTTCTCCAGTCATTACCACGAGTCTGTCCTCCCCAATTAAGGTGTGACCAGCCTCTTGTGTCTCATACCTTTCTTTTATTCTTTGTTTTAGTGTGATGCAGCTAGGGGTGAAATGAGTGATACCTACCTCTTGTGGAACCTTGGGCTCCAGCCATCAAAGCCAATAGCTCTGTTAGATCAATGGAACGACCACCACAAACTAATATAGGTCTTCTTTAATTACCCCTCTTTCTCCCCAATTTCCTGGTATCCAATTGGTAGTTACAGTCTTGTCGCATCGCTGCAACTCCCGTACGGACTCGGGAGAGGCGAAGGTCGAGAGCCGTGCGTCCTCAGAAACACAACACAGCCGCACTGCTTCTTGACACAACGCCCGCTTAACCCGGAAGCCAGCCACACCAATGTGTCGGAGGAAACACTGTACACCTGGTGACCTGGTCAGCGTGCACTGCGCCCGGCCCACCACAGGAGTCGCTAGTGCGCGATGGGACAAGAACATCTCTGCCGGGCCAAACCCTCCCCTAACCCGATGACGCTGGGCCAATTGCGTGCCGCCCCATGACTCTCCCGGTCGCGGCCGGCTGCGACAGAGCCTGGACTCGAACCAGCCTTAGACCACTGCGCCACTCGGGAGGCCCATAACTAATATATGTCTACATGTTCCACACTGCAAACCAGTGTGTGTCTACGTTTCTAATAATGAAGTTTGATTTTCAAGGATGAAATCCCAGAAAGCCTTGCGTTGTGAAACTTGTGAAACCTGTGAACCTCTATTTTTGCAGTGGCGCTGCACAGATGATCAGCTCTCACAACGTCTGCAGAAGGAACCACTCAGGAACCACATTCATAGCTGATACACAAACGTATTAAATGTGTAGCATGGGTGTGTCATTCCCGGGCCTAGTCCCTACAGTCAAAGGGGCCAAAGTTGCATGGGTCAAAGGTCACATGATCATACCATCGTCACCAATTTGACCATCATCACCAATGGGTTTGAGCTTGAAGCATCCCCCCCTATTCCGAGAACTGCAAGAGCTGTCTGTCACTCCGTGTCCATTAAAGATTGCTCTGTGTGTCACACTTATATGGGATCCCCTGTCTTTTTACTTCACAGGGCATCACCTTCGACGAGTTCCGCTCCTTCTTCCAATTCCTCAACAACCTGGAGGACTTTGCCATCGCCATGCAGATGTACAACTTTGCCAGTCGCTCCATTGGCCAAGGTAAGCCTCCATTTTAGGATTTCATATCTGTGGAGATATTTCCCTTTCGCTCAATAGTCTCTTGTGAATAATGGATGTAGGTTACTTTTCTCCTCCGTCTTGTTCTCTTTTTTGTATCCCCCTCTCTTCCTGTCTCTCCCATCTGTATCTTGTCTCTGTCTTCCTCTATTGCTTTCCCACCCCTTCTCCCTCTCTCTCCCCTCTATATATCCCCCACCGTGCTCTCTCTCTCTCTCTCTCTCAGATGAGTTTGGGCGGGCTGTGTACGTGGCCACGGGCCTGAAGCTGACACGCCACCTGGTCCACACCATCTTCAAGATCTTTGACGTGGACCACGACGACCAGCTGAGCTACAAGGAGTTCATCGGCATTATGAAGGACCGGCTGCACCGCGGAGGGAGGGTAGGGACAGAGAGAGGGGAGGACTGAGGTAGAGAGAGAGGGAAAGGGGAAGGGAGAATTTGGGTGAGAGAGGGGGGGGGTGAAAGTAGGTAAGGTGGGAGGGAAAGGCGAGAGAAGAAAGATGGATAGAGAGAGGGAGAGAGAGAGAAGGATGAAGAGAGAGAGGGGGGGGGTGGAGGAGAGGTATGAAGAGTGAGAGATAGGGAGAAAGTGAGAATGATCTAGTTTGGTTTTCCATCAATAGAAATTTGACATGCTCTCATTTTATTTTATGTTACACTTGGACAATGTAATTTGATTCTAGCTTTTGACTGTTAACTTTAGTCGACAGCCATAAAAGTGGTGGCAGTTTTAAGATCTTTATCTAGAGCAAATCTAGTTACACAGTTATATGGAGGTCTGTAGTGTTGTAAATGACTACCTTCCCTGCACTTCCAAAGTATTTTACTGCCACCTAGTGGTATGTGAAGTTAAACAGTTACAATTGTCATCATGACTAGGGCCCAGAGTTTTTCCTAGTCAGATAAGGCATGTGGTCAGAGAAAACTCCTAGGCCCTACACATGACAGTTGCATAATCAGGAAATAGGTATGAATTCATTCTAATACTACGGCAATCAATCGCTCTTGAACGGGTCCTACGTTGATGTCCTATGCATGGGGTCTTGAGTCTGAAATATTACTGTTCAATTTCTTTTGGCCTCGTCGTCCTGGCTTCCCTTTTGACTAACAGCATCCCAATACCCCCTCCTTCTATTTCCTCTCTCTCTCGCTTTTCCCACCCTATCTGTTTCTTCCACTCTGCTGCTCACAAACCCCAGGGCTACAAAACCGCAGAGCGATTCACTTCCTTCAAGTCCTGTATGAAGAAGGAGCTAGCTGGCAGATAAGTATTACCCACAATCCACTCATCTCTTATCTCATCTATGACCTATAACCTCTGACCTAATCAAATCTGATTTTCATTTAATTTATAACCTCTGACCTATTCTCAATGGACCTGCGAACCGCAGCTCTGTCTGTCTCGATGACCTATAACCTCTGACCTATTCTTAATGGACCTGCGAACCGCAGCTCTGTCTGTCCCGATGACCTATAACCTCTGACCTATTCCGTTTATACTTAAAAGATCTGGATAGATTGACACAATATCACTTTAAGACCAATCAAGTCCTTTCAGATCACCTACAGAAGCATATCAGGACTATGGTGCATCTATGCAAGTATCCAATGATAATAACTTAAAATACCCTACAATCTCTTCCAGTATTGTTACAAGAAATATAGTCTGGCCCCAGATCTGTTTGTGCTGCCTTGACAACTAACGCCAAACAATGACCATAGGAGTTGGAAAGACAGCATAAAACAGATCTGGGACCAGGCTACAAGAAATAAGCACAGTCCTGTGTATTAGTCTATATCCTGCATCCCGGCTAAATTCCCTGTTTAATGGTACCATTGTCATTGTTTACCAGGTGAACAGGAAACAACATGCCTCCTTCCCCATCTGCCTGCGTGTCGAGGCCAGGAAACAGGTCCGCCAACTCTAGAGGAGGTTCCAGGCTAGGGTTTAAAGGAGGAGGAAGAGGATGATGAGAAGAGGAAGATGAGGAGAATAGGATGATGAAGGTGAGGATGAAGACAAGGAAAAGAGATGGAGGGGGACTGGAGGTGAAGGATTCCATGAACAATCTGCAGGGGAACATTGTGGTTTTAAGTCTGCGTTCTCAGCCACCACTCCCTCCACTAGCATGCAGAGAAGCTGCCGTTTTGCAACAGACATCTCATTGGTTTCAGTTCTCCTGTTTATCCAATCGTGGATCAATTCCGCAATCCATTTTCCTCCCATTGCAAGTAGGCCAGTGATGCATAGCCTACACTACTGCACCTAGTATTTAAGCAGTGCTCACCAAACATTTGAAAAGCACAAAAAATTGACAGTTTAAAGAAAGTTGTAACTAATCTCTGATTACTGATAATATAGAATGATTTATGGTAAAAAATAACAAAAAAATGCTCGTATCACATTAAGGTTTGTAATATAATAATATATAATAATGGTCAAATAAAGACTGTGACTTACATTACAGTAAGAGCCTGCATGGTCAAGTGTAGTATCTGTATCAAATGCCTTTACCAGTGAGAGAAAGGTATGGGAGAAGGAAGAGAATCTTAATGTCTTAATCATGTATTTTTCTATTCATGCTTTTTTCCAGTTTACACAGGCCTACTTGCATATATTCAGCAGCAAGTTTGGTCATCTGGCTAGATAATAAAGATCAATACATAGCCTACAAATGCAATGAATTCTACAATGAAGCAATAGTAGTATGTTTTTGAAATGCTTGCAATTGGTGATCTTCCAAATGAGAGAAAGAGAGAGCAAGATCATGATATTCCTTTAAGACTCCTTGTCTTCTGTCTGTTGTGTGTGTTACGCTTGTAATGATTAGGCGGGGAAGAAGTCTAACTTTTTTTCATGTGTGCCTTGTTTTCTACATGTCTTCCCTGTCAAAACTAATTCCATTCCAGCAACAAATTTCGTTGAAAATGTACCTTTTCGGAAAGCAAATTGCTGACCTGCCCTCCTACCAGTGTACTGTGCAACCTAGGTTTCCTTGATTCACTATGTAATTGACCAACATTTCACCTCAATTGGTAGTGATTATATTTATTTATTGAATTATTAATCTGTTTGTAATATAAATCTACTTAACAGCAATATTATGAGCAGACGTTTTGATTTTAAGTTTGGACCAGTAAGCATGATAGTGATTTAATTATGTTCAACGATTCAAGGTGTATCTCTGTATTTAGTTTGAATATTAAATAACTTAAATGGTTTGACTTAACTGATTTATAGTTACTCTGCGTATTTGCGTTATATTAGACGCTATAGAACATATAAACACATTTCTCGACCATTCCCTCAACCAAGTGGTGAAGTGTATGGTTGGTGTGAAAAGACCTTGACAGAATGCAAGTGAAAAGTGTGATGAATGCACGAATAAAGACGTTTGAAGGGAACATAATGGCACACTGTATTTGTTTTTTCAGCCAACTACATAGAATGGACATGCGCACGTGGGCTTTAAATTTTTTTTCACCGCAAAAGTTGTATTATCAGCTGACATGCACCTGCGACATGAACGATATAACTTTATTTGGCAGCGCTGGGTAGCTACATTTTCAATCATCAAATTGTATGGATTTTTTTCTAAAAAGACTGAAGTTGGTTTATTTTCATTTCATCAACTGAGCACTGCGAAGGCTAGCTATGAGCTGCTGGCACCTGAATTGGGGAGGACTGGCTTGTGGTAATAATTGAGCGGAGTGAGTGGACTCAAACACGGTTCCCTGTCATTCAATTCTTCGTTCTATACATTATTATGAGCGTCTTTTTAGCAGTCTCCTGTGGCTGCTGGTAAGTTCAGCGAAAAATTAGATGTAGCTGTTAGTTGGCTAGCTAACGCAAATTCCTAGCCTCTCACTGTCAGATAACGTTACTCAGTAAAGTTTTGCCAGGTTGACACATTAAAACGTATTTCTATAATTACGGCCGTGACACCAGCTTGTGTAGCCAGCTATGTTTAATAATGCTTTAATGAATGCGTTTTTACTTATTTTATCATATCTTTCTTTATATTAATGTTATTGTGCAGTTATTTCGTAATTTGTGGCGTAGCGCGCTTTTCTTTTGAAAAGTGGAACGAGAAATGCGTTCTTATGATTCCGTCAGGACACTTCTCCCCAACGCACCAGTACGCTCATCAATCGATTCCACCATGTAAATATAATGTCTTCGAAACTTCTTGTGCAGATTTCACTATAATAACGCGAAAAAATACACATATGTAAACACATTTTTCAATATGGTCATGTTTTAAATTTACAAAGAACAAGTGCATCATTATATGAAGTTGACCACCAGCTCAGCTCTGCCGCCACAGTCAACAGTGCTTGTTACCAGCAAGGTATTGTGGGTACTGACATTCACAGAATATTAATACATTTTTAGATATAATTATTGTAATTGGCGTACATTTTATCAAGAATGTTGTGTGTCCATGAACGGGTGTATATTTACCTCTGTAAATCTCGCAGACAATGACACTTTAGATTAAACCGTTAGTGGAAATGCTTGTCCCGACATAGACTTCCCCTGCTCGCCCAAAGATACGTTAAGACTATACTTTCAGGGATCATTTCTATAGTTCTTGACTTGAGAAATGTGTTTCTAAAGTGTTAGATCTCGTAACCCACGATGATGAGATGCGATATTCCCTTCTGAGCGCGAAGCGGGCTTTGAGTAATGATTCAGTTCATCCGCTCTCTGCCATTGATGACCGTTCTTTGCTTCCTTGTGGAGCATTGAGGGAGGGAATATGATCAGAGTGGTTAGCGCTTAATGTTGTTAATAGTAACTTCTTTGGTACATGTATTGTAGTTCAGGTTATTAAATAGTTTATCACCATTATACAACACAGTTGGTTCCTGTTTTCCTTGCTATGACGTTCTTCTATAGGAGATATGTGATTTTAATCCAGTCAGAACTCTACCTTTTCAATTACATTTGATTTCTAAAAATGTTTTTCTTGTATTTTCTCTATTGTGGGCTATTGACTTTTTCAGCCAATGCCAGTCCCATAAAAACTGCAGTGAGTACCTTCTGGCACCTCCCTCATTTGCACAGTTATATTGTGGAGCAACTTGAAAATGTATTTTATGAAGCTTTCTTGGGCATAAAACACGACAATAACTGATTCCTTATGTGACCTATTGATGAAAAGTAGCCCGATAAGTATGATTTCGGCCACATGGTACTATATAGTGTGCTCTTTGTACGTGGGAAACCGTTAGTGAGAATAACAGCTCCAACAGAGGCTACCCTCGCTCGCCCTCAACTTATTTAAGACTATACTTTCAGGGATCATTTCTATAGTTCTTGACTTGAGAAATGTGTTTCTAAAGTGTTAGGTCTCGTAACCCACGATGATGAGATGCGATATTCCCTTCTGAGCGCGAAGCGGGCTTTGAGTAATGATTCAGTTCATCCGCTTTCTGCCATTGATGACCGTTCTTTGCTTCCTTGTGGAGCATTGAGGGAGGGAATATGATCAGAGTGGTTAGACTGATTATTGTTAAATATCGAATGATTTGTAAGGTTTACACTATTACCACACATCTGGATGTCAGTAATTATTTCATGAAAATAATTCAACTGGCTTCAATGCTGTTAAATGTCAAATGTGGTAATGCTTTTTAAAAACGTTTTATTTAACTAGGCAAGCCAGTTAAAATCAAATTATTATTTACGATGACGGCCTACCCGGACAAACCCTTCCCTAACCTGGACGACGTTGAGCGCCGCCCTATGGGAATCCCGAACACGGCCAGTTGTGATTACAGCCCTGGATCGAACCAGGGTCTGTAGTGACGCCCCCAGCACTGAGATAGCGTGCCTTAGACTGCTGCGCCACTCGGGAGCCCAAGCAAATATAAATAGGAAATGAATTACAAAGCAATCTCCATTCATCATACCAATCCAGTCAGAACTCAAATGTTATATCTAAATTATATTTTTTCTATTGTGGGCCACTGATGTTCTCAGCCAATAGCAGTCCCCTAAAAACTGCATCATTACCCTCTGGCACCTCCCTCATTTGCCAAGTTCTATTCTGGGCAACTTGAACATGTATTTTGTGACGCTTTCATGGGTATAACAACTGTTTGTAGCCCGATAAGCATGATTTCGGACACATGGTACTACATAGTGTGCTCTTTGTACGGTGGGAAACCGTTAGTGAGAATAATAGCTCCAACAGAGGCTACCCTCGCTCGCCCTCAACTTATTTAAGACTATACTTTCAGGGATCATTTCTATAGTTCTTGACTTGAGAAATGTGTTTCTAAAGTGTTAGATCTCGTAACCCACGATGATGAGATGCGATATTCCCTTCTGAGCGCGAAGCGGGCTTTGAGTAATGATTCAGTTCATCCGCTCTCTGCCATTGATGACCGTTCTTTGCTTCCTTGTGGAGCATTGAGGGAGGGAATATGATCAGAGTGGTTAGCTCTTAATATTGTTAATATTATCTTCTTTGTATTGTAGTTCAGGTTACTAATTGATTTATCACCGTTACACAGATGGTTTCAATACTAAATAACCATTATTTTGACAGCGCATAGATTATTTATTTGAGCGCTGGTGTACCATCCTGAACAAATGCTCTATTGATTTAATGACATTAATTCTTGACCAGTTGAAACATGATTTTATTGAAATGGATAACACGATTAAAGACAAACGCATATTCTACAAATAGCTGTTAATGATGATGGCATATTCAATGAACTGATGAAAACTAACCAAGCGCTCCAGGACAAGTTGTCTACAGAAATAAAGGAACTTAAAATCAAGAAATTCAACCAAGACAAAAAAGACCAGGCCGATGGTAAAAGTTACTTCTAAAGAAACCCTGACAAGGGAGATCCTGTACCTCCTCTCCATGACAGACGCAGGAGGGATGCCGCTTACTTCTATCCACCCCCGTCTGATCAACGCTCTACAACCAGCGCCTCATCGCCTTCCAGTGCTCGTTTTTTATTCAACGACGGACGGAAGGGCGGAGGAGGACGCAGGCACGCGCATCGACGAGATGCCGCACCCGACGGGGTAAGAAGAAACCACTATCAGAGGCAGAGGAGACCATTCACACGGTCCCAGAACCCACGGGACTGTGTCTTTAATTTATCAAGCAAGATATTGAGCCCTGCCCATTTCTCTTTGCTTAATAAAGGGTTATATTTTGTGCCTTTACAACCCAGTGCAACGATTTTGATGTTAAGGTAGACATGTTTAAGTTTTTTAGAAACATCCGTTTAAGGGAATTCTTTAGCTCCCCTAATCCTGACATTTCTATTGAACCAGTAGGTTGCTCTCCTGCGCATACTCCGACTCCTTTTAGAAGCAATAGTTATTTTATACCTCCAGCCAATCGCAATCACTCTATCGAGACATATTGCAGACTTGTTGAAAAAGATGTTGCTCATCTCCGTAAGAACAAACAGGAGTCCAAATCTTTCCATATACAATCCGATACGTCAGTCCTTATTCGCCCCTGGATAGGACAGTTTATGTAATTGAGTGTCATAGACAGCTGCTTGACAACACCTTTTACAAGAAACTCAGAAGTGACCCTACTTCCCAATTTCAGAATACTGTCTTTACTGTCCTAGATGGGTATTTCAGTTCTGGTCAGATAACCAAAAAAGAACATGTGGGGAAAAACTTGTTCTGATTGGCTGGGCCTGGCTCCCCAGTGGGCTGGGCCCCTGCTCAGTCAAATCAAATTATATTGGTCACATAAACATATTTAGCAGATGTTATTGCAGGTGTAACGAAATGCTGTTGCGCCTTCTTCACCTTGCTGTCTGTGTGGGTGGACCATTTCAGATTGTCAGTGATGTGTATTCTGAGAAACTTGAAGCTTTCCACCTTCTCCACTGTCGTCCTGTCGATGTGGATAGGGGCATGCTCCCTCTGCTGTTTGCTGAAGTCCACAATCAGCTCCTTCGTTTTGTTGACGTTGAGGGAGAGGGTATTTTCCTGCACCACTCCGCCCCTCACCTCCTCCCTGTAGGGTGTCTCGTCAATGTTGGTAATTAGGCCTACTACTGTTGTGTCGTCTGCGAACTTGATGATTGAGTTGGAGGCGTGCGTGGTCACGCAGTCATAGGGGGAACAGGGACGACAGGACCGGGCTGAGAAGGCACCTTTGTCATGTGAAATCCATCGATTAGGGCCTAATTTATTTATTTCAATTGAACAATTTCCTTATATGAACTATCACAGTAAAATAGTTTACATTGTTCTAGTTGCCTTTATATTTGTGTTCAGTATTAAATAATAAATATATTATCGAACGTATACCACTGGGGTTTTCAGCCAATGGTAGTAGTCGCCCAAAAACTGAGCAGCCTCTGGTAGGTACCTCCCATTATTTAATTTTAGGCAACTGGAGAATGTATTCTGTTAATCTGGGACATATGTGCTTTTTGTGAGCCAGTAAATTATATTATATGTCCATTAACTGTTACTTTACATTCAATACAATGTGATACCTGATACGGGTCAATAGTAAGGCTGCTGCCACGTGCTGCTGTATCGCGCTCTGCATACAGTGAGAAGCGACTGTAGGTAGTGACAGTGAGGGAGGGAGCTGTGAAACCGTCAGTCAGACTGATTGCTCCAACATGGCCTAAGCTTGCTCGCCCAAAGATACGTTAAGACTATACTTTCAGGGATCATTTCTATAGTTCTTGACTTGAGAAATGTGTTTCTAAAGTGTTAGATCTCGTAACCCACGATGATGAGATGCGATATTCCCTTCTGAGCGCGAAGCGGGCTTTGAGTAATGATTCAGTTCATCCGCTTTCTGCCATTGATGACCGTTCTTTGCTTCCTTGTGGAGCATTGAGGGAGGGAATATGATCAGAGTGGTTAGCGCTTAATATTGTTAATATTAACTTCTTTGGTACATGTATTGTAGTTCAGGTTATTAAATAGTTTATCACCATTATACAACACAGTTGGTTCCTGTTTTCCTTGCTATGACGTTCTTCTATAGGAGATATGTGATTTTAATCCAGTCAGAACTCTACCTTTTCAATTACATTTGATTTCTAAAAATGTTTTTCTTGTATTTTCTCTAATGTGGGCTATTGACTTTTTCAGCCAATGCCAGTCCCATAAAAACTGCAGTGAGTACCTTCTGGCACCTCCCTCATTTGCACAGTTATATTGTGGAGCAACTTGAAAATGTATTTTATGAAGCTTTCTTGGGCATAAAACACGACAATACTGATTCCTTATGTGACCTATTAATGAAAAGTAGCCCGATAAGCATGATTTCGGCCACATGGTACTACTATATAGTGTGCTCTTTGTACGTGGGAAACCGTTAGTGAGAATAGCAGCTCCAACAGAGGCTACCCTCGCTCGCCCTCAACTTATTTAAGACTATACTTTCAGGGATCATTTCTATAGTTCTTGACTTGAGAAATGTGTTTCTAAAGTGTTAGATCTCGTAACCCACGATGATGAGATGCGATATTCCCTTCTGAGCGCGAAGCGGGCTTTGAGTAATGATTTAGTTCATCCGCTCTCTGCCATTGATGACCGTTCTTTGCTTCCTTGTGGAGCATTGAGGGAGGGAATATGATCAGAGTGGTTAGCGCTTAATATTGTTAATATTAACTTCTTTGGTACATGTATTGTAGTTCAGGTTATCAAATGGTTTCTCACCCTAACACAGAGTGGTTAGATTTAGTTTGTGTAAATCAAACAAGAATACTGATCATAACTGGTATGTATAGACTATATGTAATGTCAATAGTAGGTGGTATAGTAACGTTTATGTGCCGGCTGTTATCATGGTATTTACTTTATCATTAGGCTTATATAAGAGTGAAAACATGCAATGTATTCTTTCACCAGGTCATGATAAAGTAACGTTAATTTAATTAGAAATGGAGTTCTTAAATCTTCTAGAGTATTTTTTTCCCCTATTGCCCAATCGATGTTATTTGTAGTGACAGTAGAAACCATAGGAATGCTGTGGTACAAACTGTAAAACAAATGGTGACGTCATTGAAGTATGCGCATTGACCTCTCAACTCCTGATGCGGAGAATGTAAAAAAAAACATTACAATTATGTTACATTTGTCACAACAGTATTGAGAACAATTTCATTCCTTTTAAATATATCTCAGTATAGTTTGTTATTTTCCCCCCAAAATACTTGTACATTTACCTTCCTGGTTTCTTTGTGTACAGTGAGGTAGTACGCAAACTACTTAATCATGCTCGTACACAACGAGGGTTGTTGTCTTCCTATTATCCGTTTATGTGCTCGGTAGCTACTAAGCTTACCAAGAATGACAGTGCCAATTTTGGATAAATGCTTCAAGCGGAGAAATTGAATAGTTATTTTTTACGACCATCTAAGATATGCCATACCGAAAGTTATCGCTGTGCAAGTAGCTAGAAGGTACAGGCTAGCGAATATTGGCTACATCTCGACTGGGTTTTCTCCTTCCCTTGTCTGTTCTTGTTGAGGCTGGATAGTGATTTATTAATTCATTAGCTAGCTAGTCATTAAGTTCAAGCTCGTGCCCAGCCAGAATAGGATGAACTGGCTTTTCCCCTCATCCAAGGGTTCCGGACCTCTCCCACCTCTTAATAGCTTGCAGCAACAAAGACAACGGCAGATCGAGTCTCTCAAAGCTGCCCACTCCAGGTAAATCAACATCACGTACTAGCAATGCTAACTAGCTAGTTATGGCTAATCCGTGGCTTGTCAGCCTTGATAGCTAGCTAAAGTATTTGCTACTATTTAAAGCGTTGTCACAAGGTGTAATTAGTGTGTATCGTGCGATGTCTAGCTAGCTAACGTTAGTGCCCCCATCGCAACACCGACAGTTGATGGGACTAGGTCAGATTAAAGTCTTATGTATTGTTTACAAGTAACATTAGAGAGAGGTGCCCCTCAGCGCTCTTCTAGATAGTCAGCCTAACTTTATAGGTGACATAATTGTAACGTTATGTAACTAATATGAACAATATGTCCAATATATACGTGTGTCACTTATCTTTTTCAATATACTAGCTAGCTAAATACGTTTTGGATTGACGTGTCAAAGTATTGTGTGTAAGGTGGATAAACTGGTTTGTATCTAACGTTACATGTTTCGGTTTTCTCCTACAGCTTAGCCGAGATCCAGAAAGATGTGGAGTACAGAATCCCTTTCACAGTCAACAACTCAACCATCAGCGTCAACATGTGAGCGAGCTGCACGTTTACAGAGTTAGCATTAACAGATGAATACATGTTTACGTTTTAGCATCAACATATGAGCATGTTGTCCCATCAGTGTCAACACATGTGTAAACCCCAAAAGCTCATCCTGCCATTGGTTTACAGTACAGCTGGGTTAATCTTCCATTTACTTGGCTATGTCTGACTTGTTGATTATTTCTTGCACGATCAACAGTACTCAAACCCTCAGAACTCATAGGCTACTATCACTTTCAATGACCTCTCTCTCTACCTTTCTCCCCCCTATCTCCCTCTTCTCTTTCT
This sequence comes from Oncorhynchus mykiss, assembly GCF_013265735.2. NCBI lineage: Eukaryota > Metazoa > Chordata > Actinopteri > Salmoniformes > Salmonidae > Oncorhynchus > Oncorhynchus mykiss. The sequence goes on from NC_048574.1 coordinate 72,639,561, forward strand.
CATCCTCTGCAGCTTGCTTCCACCTCAGTTTCCCCAGGAGAAACCAGTAGTCAGTGTGTACCCTCCAGTAGGACATCACCTGGTAGACAGCAACAATGGCACCATGGTTACCAGCCCCCTCATTACCAATGTAAGTCCTTCTCAACTAGATATGATGTTATTTAGGTCTATGTCAACAATACAAGAGACAAGGAGACAAGGGAAGTTAAGTCTGTGGTGATCTGAATGGTAGCCATTTGATGTTTTTCTCTAGGTATTTATACTTGTTTCGTTACTAGTTCATTGTCTGTATAAGGGCAGGTGTTGACATGGATGCAAACATCTGGTATTCATGTGCTTGTCATGAAGCTAACAGGCCTATGTTCTCAGTTTGGAATGCACTCAGATCTGGGCAAAGTCATCCAGAGTCTCCTGGATGAGTTCTGGAAGAGTCCACCGGTCCTGACGTCTGGCCCCACCGGCTTCCCTTAGTCAGTACCACACACACACACACATAACATGTCATCATGTAATCCTTTGTTGGCCGTTGAAAGCAAATTCTTTGGGTTGCGTGTAATACGCAATGAAAGGACGATGAAAAGGTGTACAAAGTCACATGAGACAGCCATAATAACTGCCATAGCTTTACAGTAAAGGATACAAGGAGGCAGAAATACTAGCTCAGTGACTAGTGTCATTTAACTGAGTACTGTTTCTTCACAAAGGGAGCCCATTCTCATCAGCTTTCTGTTTCTCCCATCTTTCCTCCCTGCCATCTCTCTCTCTCTGTTGTGCAGTAACATGTACAAGCCGTCGGGGATGCCTCCCTACCCCACACAGAGCTTCCACTACGGGCTGCGCCCCGTGGGCCCCACCCCGCCCCCCATGCCTCACGCGGGTGTAGAAGGAGCTCACGGTCACTGCCCTCCCTGGGCAGCAGCCCCTGTCTACGGCCTCATCACCGACCTGCCTCTCCCCGTACCCACCGCAGACTCCCAGGTAAACGCACTACCACAGGTTCATTGAAGTGTAGTTTACCCAGTAGATATCTGGCTAATACCGACCGACATAATACCTAAATGTATAAGTTAAGGAGACTACTTGGCATGCAGTTTAGACGCCCCAAGAGGTTTAATGTAGCAATGTTTCATCAGGACAGACAAATACCCACAGACGAGAGGGCGACCGATTAATCGGAATGGGCGATTAATTAGGGCCGATTTCAAGTTTTCATAACAATCAGCAATCAGTATTTTTGGGCGCCGATTTAAAAAAGCATTTTTTTATTTTATATATAAAAAAAAATGTATTTTTTTTTTTATATACCTTTATTTAACTAGGCAAGTCAGTTAAGAACACATTCTTATTTTCAATGACGGCCTAGGAACAGTGGGTTAACTACCTTGTTCATGTGCAGAACGAGAGATTTTCACCTTGTCAGCTCGGGGGATTCAATCTTGCAACCTTACAGTTAACTAGTCAAACAATAACGACCTGCCTTACACGAATGTAGTAAGCCAAGGTAAGTTGCTAGCTAGCATTAAACTTATCTTATAAAAAACAATCAATCATAACCACTAGTTAACTACACATGGTTGATGATATTACTAGATATTACCTAGCGTGCCCTGCGTTGCATATAAGCTGACTGAGCATACAAGTATCTAAGTATCTGACTGAGCGGTGGTAGGCAGAAGCAGCATTCAAACAGCACTTTTGTGCGTTTTGCCAGCAGCTCTTCGTTGTGCGTCAAGCATTGCGCTGTTTATGACTATCAACTCCCGAGATGAGGCTGGTGTAACCCGAAGTGAAATGGCTAGCTAGTTAGCGCGCGCTAATAGCGTTTCAAACGTCACTCGCTCTGAGCCTTCTAATAGTTGTTCCCCAAGCTCTGCATGGGTAACGCTGCTTCGATGGTGGCTGTTGTCGTTGTGTTGCTGGTTCGAGCCCAGGGAGGAGCGAGGAGAGGGACGGAAGCTATACTGTTACAATGGCAATACTAAAGTGCCTATAAGAACATCCAATAGTCAAAGGTTAATGAAATACAAATGGTATAGAGGGAAATAGTCCTATAATTCCTATAATAACTACAACCTAAAACTTCTTACCTGGGAATATTGAAGACTCATGTTAAAAGGAACCACCAGCTTTCATATGTTCTGAGCAAGGAACTTAAACATTAGCTTTCTTACATGGCACAAATTGCACTTTTACTTTCTTCTCCAACACTATGTTTTTCCATTATTTAAACCAAATTGAACATGTTTCATCATTTATTTGAGGCTAAATGTATTTTATTGATGTATTATATTAAGTTAAAATAAGTGTTCATTCAGTATTGTTGTAATTGTCATTATTACAAATAAATAAATAAAAATCGTCCGATTAATCCAATAATCGGTATCGGCGTTGAAAAATCATAATCGGTCGACCTCTACCACAGACTGACCTATTCTTCTAGTTAGAATCATTGGGGGCATCTATTATATTATACTTTATTTTCAAAACACCTCACCACCAGCCCTAAGCACACAATACCTTAACAACTGTTGCCAGGCACTGAGGCCTGTCAGTCACCTGCGGACTAGAGCTTCTGTACTGGAGTACTGCTGTGATGGTCAAGTGCTTAGCTACTTGTTTTATGTGTTTGTTAGCTACATAAGACGTGATATCACTCTGTCTGCAACAGGCTGGTTTGAACGGCCACATGTACAAGATGCCTGAGATTCCTGAAACATTTCCTGAGCTGTCTGAAATGAGGTATGTGCATTCTGCCACTGGAGTTTAATACGTCGCCCACTTTTTGGGCCGTTGAGTCCAAAGGGTAACGTATGAGGACACGACTCAAAGAAACGTTTAGATATAATGATATGTATATAGGTTTCAGTGGAGGCTGGTGGGAGGAGCTATAGGAGGACAGGCTCATTGTAATGGCTGGAATGGTATCAAACATATGGAAACCACATGTTTGACTTTGTTCCATGAATTCCATTTCATCCATTTCAATGAGCCAGTCCTCTTATACCTCGTCCCACCAATTTTCACTGAGAGGCATGTAAATAATTGACAGCCAATGATCAATCAGGGATAGTCCATCTTGTTTGGACAATAAAGTTATATTGTCTTCCAATTCTGAACCTTCACGTTTGGGTTTCAATCACTTAATCCCACATCAACCTACATATTAGCGCTTTCCTCTCTCTCCCATGTTTGTTATTTATTTTTATTTTTACAGGGACAACGTTTCAGTAAAAGTGCCAGTTTAGCCAGCCGGCTAATTTTCAACCGCAGTCCCTGGGCAGGATATTAAAAGCAATGACAATATCAATACAGACAAACGATGAGCATTAAGCACATTCAGAGAAACATATGACAAGCAACACGTAGCACGCAGACAGAGAAACATAGAACAAAATTAACACGTAGCACGCAGACAGAGAAACATATAACAGGCAGACAGAGCAACGATAGGACAAGCAACACGTAGCACGCAGACAGAAACATAGAACAAAATTAACACGTAGCACGCAGACAGAGAAACATATAACAGGCAGACAGAGCAACGATAGGACAAGCAACATTTAGCGCGCAGACAGAGAAACATAGAACAAGCAACACGTAGCACGCAGACAGAGAAACATAGAACAAGCAACACGTAGCACGCAGACAGAGAAACAGAACAAGTAGCATGCAGACAGAGAAACATAGAACAAGCAACATGTAGCACGCAGACAAACACAGGAGCAACCTGTAGCACGCAGACAGAGAATGTTTTAACAAGCAACATGTAGCACGCAGACAGAGAAACATAGAACAAGCAACATGTAGCACGCAGACAGAGAAATATAGAACAAGCAACATGTAGCACACAGACAAACACAGGAGCAACCTGTAGCATGCAGTCAAAGCAACATAGGACAAGCAACACGCAGCACGCAGACAGAGAAACATAGAACAAGCAACACATAGCACGCAGACAAACAGAACAAGTAGCATGCAGACAGAGAAAAATAGAACAATCACCACGTAGCACGCAGACAGAGCAACATATAACAAACAACACGTAGCACGGAGACAGAGAAACACAGGAGCAACCTGTAGCACGCAGACAAAGCAACATAGGACAAGCAACACGCAAACAGAGCAACACATCACAGAAAGCAACTAAACAAAATATGTAAAAGCAACAGTGTTTCCACACCTACAAGCTACAGACAACATGGAAAAAGGCCATACAAAGATGGGGATTATGTTCAAGTCTGAGTGGCCTTTAGCCATGTCTTCATGTTTTTTGTGAAGGTGTGATCGGTGGTGCAGTTGTTTGTGTCTGATTGCAGTATGTTCCAGACATGGGAAGCTCTCACAGAGTAAGTGGATTTACTAAAGGTGCTTTTCCTTAGGGGAACTATACAGTCACCTCTCATGGCAGACCTTGTGGATCTGCTGCCATGGGTTTGGGTTTTCTGTTTAACAAAAGTACTGAGTGGAGGAGGAGCCAGGCCATTTAGGATCTTGAATACAAGACATGCATCAGTTTATTGCACAAGATTTTCCCAACTCAGGAGCTCATGTTTTTTTTTCTTTTTTTTTTTCCTTGAATTTTAGCCCCTTTTTCTCCCGAATTTCGTGGTATCCAATTGTTTAGTAGCTACTATCTTGTCTCATCACTACAACTCCCATACGGGCTCGGGAGAGACGAAGGTTGAAAGTAATGCGTCCTCCGAAACACAACCCAACCAAGCCACACTGCTTCTTAACACAGCGCGCATCCAACCCGGAAGCCAGCCGCAGGCCCGCCACAGGAGTCGCTGGTGCGCGATGAGTCAAGGATATCCCTACCGGCCAAGCCCTCCCTAACCCGGACGACGCTGGGCCAATTGTGCGTCGCCCCACGGACCTCCCGGTCGCGGCCGGTTGCGACAGAGCCTGGGCGCGAACCCAGAGTCTCTGGTGGCACAGCTGGCGCTGCAGTACAGCGCCCTTAACCACTGCGCCACCCAGGAGGCAGAGCTCATGCTTTTTGAGGATGATGATGGCTATTGGGCTTCCTATCAAGCACTTTGAGAGCCTGTTTGTAGACAGACTGAATAGGTTTTAATGTTGTACATCAAGCTTGGGCCCAACTAGTCAAGCAGTATGTTAAGTGGGGGAGTATCATAGATTTGAAGTACAGTTTTGCTACCTCCGTAGTCACAATTTCGCATGAATCGCAAATTCGCTAAGTTGAATTTGGTTATTTGAGTTACCTTGTTCACCTACTTTTTATAAGAGAGGTTGGAATCAAGTATGATGCCAAGGTACTTAAAATCAGATACCACCTGGAGCTTCACCCCTGACACATAGACATCTGGCTCAGTAGCATCTGTTGCCCTCTTTGTGAAGAACATGCAGACTTTTTTTTCCCACATTGAGATGCAAACATGAGTCACTGAGCCACTTTGTCACCTGGACCATTACAGTAGTAAGTTCTTGTGCAGCTTGTTGTCTGTTCTTTGCATGCACATATATCACTGTATCATCTGCATACATTTGAACTTCAGACCCAGTACAGGCAGAGCATTCATTTACAGGCTGAACAGAAGGGGCCCTAGTATTGACCCTTGGGGCGCGCCCACATCATAGCTGAGAGTGGGCGACAGCTCATTGCTCACTCTGACACACTGGGTTCTGCCTTCAAGGTATGATTTCATCCATCTGTCCCACCATATCCCTATCTGACTGACTGCCTGTGTGTGTTGTCCCCAGTGTGTCCCAGCTGAAGGACATGAGTGAGCAGGAGGACGTGCTGCTGGAGTTGTTTGTGTGTCTGCCCCAGCTCAAACAGGTCACCACTGACAAGGAGGAGCTGGTCAACAGCATTGTGGACATGGCCAGTGAGTCTCCCTACACACTAGTGGTGGTTGCTAAACTTGACTGGGTGGTTGCTAAACTTGACTGAATGTACACACAAACAAATGCTAGAGCAAGGACCATGGTTATTTTGAGCTTCCAGTCATGCTAATACTAGTTAGCAATGGCGCCAGAAATGACCTACAACTCCCTTCATACTGCACACAGAGACATAACATTTTTATCCATGAGTTCATCTGACTCAGTAAGGAGCTGAAGCGCTACTATCCCAGGAGCCCAAATTCACAAACTGTCCCCAGAGAGCCCAAAATCACAAACTGTCCCCAGAGAGCCCAAACTGTCCCCAGAGAGCCCAAACTGTCCCCAGAGAGCCCAAACTGTCCCCAGAGAGCCCAAACTGTCCCCAGAGAGCCCAAACTGTCCCCAGAGAGCCCAAAATCACACACTGTCCCCAGAGAGCCCAAATAGAGAGCCCAAAAGTTCAAACTGTCCCCAGAGAGACACTTTTGGTGTCAAGCTCATAATCGCTATGGTTACACAGATCCTCAGTCAGTTCATATGGGCAGGTAGTGAAATGAGTGTGTGCTAGAAAGTGGGGAAGTGTTGAAGCTGAGTTCACTGCTGCCCTGGGACACACACTGACATGTTTTGGTCATCTCTCTCCCAGAGAAGAACCTGCAGCTGGAACCTCAGTTAGAGGGGAGGAGACAAGAAATGCTGTTCAAGGTGAGAATTTGTGAGAAAAAAAATGTATATATATATATATATTTAACCAGGCAAGTCAGTTAAGAACAAATTCTAATTTACAATGACGGCCTACCGGGGAACAGTGGGTTTAACTGCCTTGTAGAACGTCATATGTTTACCTTGTCAGCTCGGGGATTCGATCTAGCAACCTTTTGGTTACTGGCCCAACGCTCTAACCACTAGGCTATCTGCTGTTGAATAATACACATTCACTGGATAAGGAATGCAGAAGGTCTGTGTGTCAATATACGTTAGCAATCACACTACCTGTATGAATGTCTCATGACAACTGTCAGTTTGTTACTAACGTTATAGCTGATACCACCATTGAGCCAAGTTGAAATGTTGGTCGGGATCAGTCCTACTGCTATAGACTGCTATAGACGGTATATTGTGTTGTGAGCGCTAGTTGTTTCTTACTTGTTGTGTTGACAGTACGAGCAGCTAACCCAGAACAAATCGGCCTTTGAGACCAAGATGCAGAGACAGCATGACATCAGTGAGGTGAGGTGTTCCCTGCACCAAACACACACGTGACGATCACGTTTTCTAACCTCAAAAGTACATCAATGTTGTCCATGACCCAGGCAATGAGTTGTTTTATTCGCTGCTCATCTTGTCCATGTTTCTGGGGTTGAAACATGTACAGATTATTCACAACACAACTGATGTTGTAGGGTATGGATTTGGCTTGACGTCTGAGTCCATTTTGAGGTTTGAAAACAAAACAAAAAATGTTTTTTTTTTTTTAAAGTGTCATTCTATGAACTTGTGTTGTTCTCCAGAGCTGCAGTCTGAGTGCCCTGCAGGCTCGTCTGAAGGTGGCAGCCCACCAGGCGGAGGAGGAGTCAGAGGAGACGGCCGAGAGCTTCCTGGAGGGCAAGACGGACATCGACGACTTCCTGGCCAACTTCATGGAGAAGAGGACGGTAAACTGAACTAACTGTCAAAAAGTCAAGTCAACAAGCTGACATGAAGTAATGAAAGACTGATACCAGCACACTGCAGAATTCTACCTCAGATGTATTTTTCAACATTTCAACACGTCTTTGTTGTCCAAACAGCATTCTATAGTGTGGGGATGGATATGTCTGTGTTTCACCAGTCACTGAACTAGCAGAGTTAGAAGGATCATAACATAGTCCAGGAAAAGAGAGCCGGGAAGCATTGAGCTGTTGTGTAGACGGTATTTACACTCTGTATAAACATCTCTGTGGTAATATGAACAAGGTGTACTGCAAAACAAGTCAACAACCAGGAAATGGGATTCTATGTAAATACTGTCTATTACACAGTAGTCAATGTTTGATTTCATATTTGTGTGTGTGTGTTCTCGCTGTACAGCTCTGCCACAGCAGAAGGGCCAAAGAGGAGAAGCTGCAACAGTCCATCAACACACACGGACAGTTCCCCAGCAGCCACTGAGCCCCTTCCCCTCCTCACACATGTTTATAAAAGGTAAACCCACTAACGCCACTCTGTTGGATGAAGTACACACTGTACGAAGGGTTTATGTAATCTGACCTTAAAGGGGCAATCTGAGATTCAAACAACTACAAAGGGGTAAACAACTGGAGAAGTGTAACCTCTCAAATTCATAGATGTAAGGAATGACTATACTTGAGAACAATGATGGGTTTAACAATGTTCCATTTTTGTCTTGATCATAGGCTGTATTTCTTTTCTTCTCTTCTCAAGTATGGAGATGTATCTACCAGCAACACACCCCTAAAGAGAGGAGAAGCACATCTTGGTGTTGATAGAGGCTAAGAAGCAACCATTGTGGTATGAATTGTAATCCTGAACTAGGCTTTTGAACTCATTTCAGTATAAAGTTTCCAGTGATGATGATGATGGTATGACTTGTCTCATACATACATACATACCTACTTGAATTTGGATGATGAGTTTGCTAACGCTGCTGAACACCCAACTACAACTGATACTGTATTTAAATAATGTTAATAATAGGCTTTATTATAATCAGACACCTTGTACTATGTTATTTAATTTCTTTAGGTTAATAAACCATTCAGAACATTTGTTTACTAAGAATTCCTGATTATTCTTTTTTTCTAACATTAACATCTGACCTGTGTGTGTACTGCATTTTAGTGTGACTGAAATGCACAGTCATGTTCATTAACCTCATGTACACTCTATCCTGTTCTGTAAAAGAATGCGTTTTAAACCAGCACATCAAATGTCATTTCCCTTTGACAGTGAATAGTTTATTTCAGGTCATTTACAACAACGTATACAGTAAACACTAAATACGACAGTGGAAAGGAGATCCATTGTATTCAGCCATGTTGTTTTCCCAGGTTGACCATACAAGTGGTGTCTCAACAGTCTAATACTTAGCCTGGTCCCAGATCTGTGTGTGCTCTTACCAACTCCATTGCTCATTGTCAAGCCATGACCATTCCATAGACGGGTTGGTTGTTAAGCAACAAAACCGACACGTGCGCAACTATGGGGCAAACGTACGTGGTAAACGGACGTGGTTGGCTTAGATTGTTGACAACATGTAAACTATATTTAGTCTTCAATGTTTATTGAAAACATAAATAAAGTTCCACAATGAGTATTTCTCTCAAATACATTGTCACAGTTGTTGGTTAGCTAGCTAGCAAATGTTAGCCATATTAGCATAGATCAAGAACAAGATGAAACGAGCCACCTGTGATCCCCCCACATGGCAGTTTGTCATTGTTGCTAGTGATCTGTCCATCCAGAACCTTAACAACACGCGGCTTTCTGCCCCTTTGAAGCGCACACACATATTTTCGTGCTGTTGTCAGCTAACCCGTCTGTAGGCCGTTGGCAAGAGGACAGAATGGTACACAGGCTAGCTAATGCTACCTCTCACAAAGAGATTTGAGGTCCAATATCCACACCCACATCCCATTCAGATTGAACCAATGTGTTGGCCATGCATTCTAAGTGGTGCGCTGGTGTTGATATTGGAACGTTTCTAATGTGTCCTAAGTGTTCATACTACAGCGCTAGTGACTGCACTCGTATACACAGTTACATATACACAGCAATGGGAATAGCCATCTGAAAAGGTTACCGCAGTTCAATGGGCTTTCCAAAGGAAAGAGTATGTCTCTCGATTCATTACTAATAAGCAGCAACGTTCACTTCATTTCAAGACCAAATAAAAGCCTAGTCATGGCAACGCGGACATTTCTGTTCATCCAGGCTAGTTGAGAAGTGCGGTGTTTCTTCATTTGTGTGAGAAGGCAGGTTATTGGAACGAGACAGTAAACATAACTAGACTGGGTGGTGATGAATGTACCAAGAACATGTGCCGTGTTTGACAGTGTTATCTGGGTCGTGTTCATAAGTGCAGAACGTAGTGAAACGTTTAATTGTTTTTTTTGCCTCCTGATCACGACCATGATATACCACTGGGAAACATTGTAGCCTCTATGCTTGTTCAGACTTCAGAAGGGACAAATAGATTTCGGAGGGGTAGTCCTACTTGGTGTGACCAATGTACTGCATTGGTCTGAAGGAAAGTACAAACAAATGTACATTTAGTTTTAAAATGTTGTACAGTCAGTTGTACATTGTAACTCAACATAATAGCTTAAGACATATTATTACACACACCAGTATTTTGCCTTTGCTGTAAACGTTTGGTCCTGGAATATTTTTGTTCACATTTTACACTAGTATGGGGTTCAAACATCCACTACGGCTACCCAGTGTTACCACAATACCCGGCAGGTGCTCATGTTGTGCTCCGATACTAACTACACAGAAAACAAAACAAAAGATTCACAAGTAAAATCCAGTCCAATTGGCCCCGTCAAAACAGAGACCTCTGTGATATTCAATTGTCAATGCAAAGTGCCTTCGTCAACATGGCAAGCCCCTCATTGATCGGCATTTTCGCTCAGGCTGTGCAGTAGACGGCCTCGTCGGGGTCCTTGTTGTCGTCGCCGCCGCTGGAGGAGCGGCTGCTGAGGTCGGCCACGCCCGATTCCATGTCGCTGCAAGCCGAGGAGAGGTCGTCGGGGTCAGGGCCAGGGCCCTTGGGGGGCCCCAAGGGCAGGGTCATAGCCGAGCCCGGGGGCCCCCCCTGGGAGGGAGAATAGCCCTGAGGGGGGCTAGTGAAGGGGCCATCTCCAGTGGGATGAGCCAGCCCACCTGGCCTGCATTCTTCCTCACACACTTTGTTGATCTTCCTCTGACCCGCATTACCCTTAGTTTGATCCACTTTTGTCAGGGCTGCAATCCTCTGGAAGATGGACAGAGGAAAAAATGAAAAGACAAGTGTTACCAGTAAGTCTGGGACAGAATATGAATGAATCACTATGTCTATAGACTACTAGCAGACTGACTACTGTACATGTAACAGAAACCCTCCTGTTGAACGCCCCTCTGAGACACGTTTTCTTTGACTTGCTGGTGTTTGCCCCCTCCCCTGTAAAAACCCAACGATATAGTAGTTAAAACAGCATAAACTAGTTAATAGTAATTAATAATGATAATAATACATTGATAAAATTGTAAATTGGCCTTAAAGAGCAGCGTTCATTGGGAGCGCTACGCGAGCGTGTCTGTATGCCTTGTTTGGTGCCCGGTTGGGCCGTCCCTCCCGGTGCTACCTCCTGGTGATTGGTCAGCTCCTCCTCCAGCTGCTGAGTCTCCTCCCTGACGGCTGTCAGTAAGTCGGTGGGCGTCTGGCGCGGAGGAGAGCTCTTCTCCACACGGTTATACATGCCCTTCCACATCCTTGGAGACAAGATACACTGTACTACATCTATTGAACAAACACTCTGGCTCTAAACCGTAATACAACTATTGAACAAACACTCTGGATCTAAACCGTAATACAACTATTGAACAAACACTCTGGATCTAAACCGTAATACAACTATTGAACAAACACTCTGGATCTAAACCGTAATACATCTATTGAACAAACACTCTGGATCTAAACCGTAATACAACTATTGAACAAACACTCTGGATCTAAACCGTAATACATCTATTGAACAAACCCTCTGGATCTAAACCGTAATACAACTATTGAACAAACACTCTGGATCTAAACCGTAATACAACTATTGAACAAACACTCTGGCTCTAAACCGTAATACAACTATTGAACAAACCCTCTGGATCTAAACCGTAATACATCTATTGAACAAACACTCTGGATCTAAACCGTAATACATCTATTGAACAAACACTCTGTATCTAAACTGTACTACAAAGTAAAGTGCTTTCTACAACAGGCTACCTACCATCTGATGGGTTTTAACCCACAACCCTTCGTCTCAGATGTACCCAAAGACACAAAGTAAATAAAAACCATTCAGTGTCCCAGTCCTAGCTTTTTCACTCGTTTTCCCAGTGAGTCTACTGAGAGGGTGCAGTAACTCACTTGAAGCAGTAAGGGGTGGTGTTTGGCCGTAGCATCCCCTGAGTCTGGGTGTGGTCAGCCCTGTACAAGGGGTTGGCGTACTGTGCCCTGTCCTTCCACAGCTGGGGCCACAGGGAGTGAGTCCTCTCACGCAACCTGACCAACGTTGGAGAAAACCACACCAGATGTGATACATGAGAGGGGTTACAGTACAGAAGAGCTTGATGTAAGAAAGGCAGAGACCTGCATGGAATGGGATTGTAGCGGCCTTATGAACCACAAGGTTGTTAGCCCGCTGAGCTAACACAAGTATTCACGCCTCAGGCAAGGTTATTCGTGTAACACAAGCACGGTTCACTGAACTACCTCCGTCACATTGGCGCCCTCAGTCTCACCCCATGTCCCTCCTCTCCTTCTGGCTGTTGCCCAGGAAGTTGCCGTACTGGCAGGAGTAGACGTGTCTGTGCAGCTGAACCAGGAAGCGCTCGTTGAACTCAAAAGCACAGGGGAACTGCTCTGACAGCTGCCACACACACTCCAGGAACTGGTCTATCACCGGGGACACCTCCTTAGGATCACCTTCCAGATGGTTGTACCTGCAGAGAAGGAAAGACTGCGGCTTAAAAGACTTTCATAAGGGGTTTAAAGTGGCAATCAGCAGTAGAAACAAAAACAAAGTGGTCTCCCTGCCTCTGGTTTGGTGAAAAGCTGAGGGATGTAACCCCTCTCAAATTCATAGACAGAGCTATGGATGCGAGGATTGACCGTCCTTGATAACAAAATTATAGTTTTAACCATGTTTGGAGGCTACATAGTGTTTGTTTACGTTTTCTTTGTTTACAAACGTTGGAGTAAAAGAAGCTTACATTTTTTAACTGCTGATTGCCCCTTTTAAGCAGATTTAAAGAACTGTGAGGGAAGTGTTATGTATCGACTCAATGCTACTTTCTAATAACCAATTATGCATGTGACTGACTGATCGTGTATGGAGGAATCTATCACTATCACTGTTCCTCAACTTAGCAGTATGCCCAGAATATTGCTATGGGAACAACCGAGGTATCGCAGAGACAGAGAGCCTTGTGAGGTATTGCTCAGTTACAGCTGAGCTGAGGTATTGCTCAGCTCAATCACCGGTAGTGATGAATGAATTATGCTAAATCATGCAAATATAACTTGTCTGTGTATAGCCGTTTATTAGACAACTGCTGGGACAGCCCCAGCGGAGCTTCTAATAGACCTGTACGGTGTGCAGAGTTTGTTGTAACCTCTCCAGCTGGCTGATAATAAAGAGTGATTCATTTTAAGATAGGCGTCAGGTGTCCCTGGAATTTCCACCACAGAACAAATAGGTCATCCTGGGGCGTTGTCATGGCAATTTTATACCCCACTGGTTAAACAGTAATGCCTCTAGGCAACTGCATCAAGGTCAGGTGCCTTTTTAATCTAGCCAATGACTTCAGCTGATAAGAGAACATGCACAGACTGGAGTGAAACACCTCCAAGATGTGGAATAACTCTACTTCACCAATCCTAACTGAAATCTGAGACAGACAGTCGCTGCTAAAGCGGCTGAATTTCACAGGGGTTATGATCTGACCTGAGCGCAGCACACATGGCGGAACACGTGGCGAGAGGATCTGAAAGCGCTGGCGGCCGACACGGTTCGTAGGTCGGACATGCTGTATGTTGTCTGTGACAAATGCACTTCTCGTTCTGATGAAGGACTCTACTTGAGAAGGTAAAATGCATGGCACTGCAGGGACCTTCATTCTACCAAACGGTAGAGTTAGGAGTTGGGTTCTTAGACGGACTGACCTGTGTGAAAACTTGTGACCGAACGACACCCAGTCCCTCTCGATTAGCAGCTAAAAGATAAAAGACAGGAAGAAGAGATTAAGTCTTTCTTGCACCCGACGGGCCAGTTTCCCAGACCATGTCTAGTCCTGGACTAAACACATACTTCATGGAGACGCCGCGGTCCGGACAACTGGCCCCACGTGTACTAACTAGATCTCTGGATTGGATCACAGTAGAAGAGGGTCTGTACGTGCCATGACGTAGACTGTAGATAGTGTGTGATGAACGGAAGCTAAAGCCTTACCATGAGTCCCTTCATAGTCCTGTAGTAAGGCTCCAGGAGAACACTGGCTACAGAGCAGGCCTGGGCCGTCCTGTCCCAACCGTCCGAACAGTGGACCACCACACTGATACCCTCCTCCGCAACCGCCTACACACACATCGCAGTATGACATTATTGAAATGTATACCCATTGTGTGTGTGTGTGTGTGTGCTCGCGCGCCCTGCCCAGTGTGTATCACCTTGGCGATGAAGACGCCTGCGTCCAGCACGGCTTTGATGTGCTTCAGCCAACCGGAGCTCTCCAGCCCCCACAGGAAGTCGCCCATGGAGGGAGTCTTGAGCTCACCCACTATAGGGTCAACACAGGAAGAGAGGTCAGTCATTCATACACACATACAATGTGGGACATTCGCAAGCCAACCCAAAGGAATGCATGAACCTGACAACTATGTGCGTGAACTGAGTAGGAATACTGACTGACGTTCAGCAGAACATCGGCCGTGGTTGGAAGGGAAAGAGGAACTCATTACCGTCAATGATCTTCTGCTGGCTGTTCCTCATCACGTGGATGTTCTCGATGCCGATGAACTGCAGTTTGATGTTGGCGTAGTGGTCCTCGTTCTCATAGCCTTTTCCAGCCGCCCGGTTGGCCATCGCATTCAACTGGAGAGAGATGATCATCATTAGAACACAATACAGTAAAATACGTACTGTTGACGTATGTTACATTTTAGTCTTTTAACAGACGCTCTTATCCAGAGCGACTTAAAGGAGCCATTAGGGTTAAGTGTCTCGCTCAAGGGCACATCGACAGACTTTTCACCTAGTTGGCTCGTGGATTCGCACCAGTGGCCTTTCGGTTACTGGCCCAATGCTCTTGACCTCTAGGTTACAGTATATCAACACTTCCTGACCCCGGGGTCTATCTATGGTGACCTCTGACCTTTGGCCTGGTGTCCACCACGTAGATGTAGTCGCTGCCCGGGTTGGACTTCATGATGGCCTCCAGCATTTGTTCATCCTCCTGGGAGCGAGCGCTGAAGCCGGACAGGGGCTGACTACAGCGGCAGATAGCAGCCTGGGAGAAGAAGGCGTCAGAGGCTGAAGTGACTGGTGATGACATCCAGCTCAGTATCCTAGTATCCTAGTAGCTAGTAGTCCTGCGTGTGTCTTGGCATGCCAAGTGAAAGACCACATTTAAACAGTCATGAAAGTCATTTGACATTTTTAAAAAGAAAACACAATATTCCGACCCGTGACTGGTTCAGGTATAAGAATTAAACATGACGAATCACCTAAATGAAACAAACATAAAACAACTGTTCTCCAGAGTCAACCCACACCATTGACCCAGATAGTATGCCCCATCCACTCACTAGGGTATCCTGGTGGAAGTACGTCAGGACAGGTAAACGCCCTCGGCTCCGGAACTTAGAGCTCCCCACGATGACTGGAGGTGTGGCCGACTTTGGCACAAACAGCTCTGATGGGTACGTATCACACACCTGCAGGCAGAGAGAGAAAGTATTTAGAAGAGGAGGACTATACTACTAACCAGTGGTTGGAACCGGTTCACAGAACAGAAAACCGAAAAAGAGCAAAAAATGTCAAGGAACAGAAACGGAACCTAGAACAAAAACGAACCCAACTGTTCCGGAACAGAACCGGTTAATAACGTTCTTTTACGTTTCCAGGCATTTTTTTTCTATCTAGTCCCACAACAAAACGCCTATGTAAAGCCCTTACTGTCACTCAAACGTAGTCCAGTGTCTGCCTGCAAACTGAAAATATATGCCTGTGCGTGTGCTTGTTTGGCTAACTCCACCCTACAAAGCATAGGCTACTGTATTGACGTTGCAAGCTTGATTCAGAAGATGGGGAGAGAGATTTTTAATTGGCTAGAGAAGAATGGATGAACTTTTTCAATGCTGATAATTTAAGGCTAGTTATCACGTGTCACGTTGGATTTATTAACTGCAACATAGTAAGATGTTTATAATTCTGGTGCCGCACTGCACACACAAGCTTGTTAGCTAGCTCAAAGAACATTCAAAGTTCCTCCATAGAAGCTGCTCCTCCTAAATATAATTATGTGGATAATTCAGATAATGCAAGTCATTAATTCGCTTCAAGCCTCCTCCTCCTCAACCCCCTCTCTCTCTCTCTCTCTCTCTCCCCACCCACAAAACTTCAGTAGCATATTGCGCCATAAGCTACACTTGTCTGTCCCATCATGCATGTAAACAACTAGCTTGCCTGCTCTATCCACACTGATTGGCGAAGTAATTTTATGAGCTAACTGTGAGCTAAACTGTTGATTTCACAGGTTAAAAAAGGAACACAAAGGAACGATATAAACTGGTTCTTTGTTTGGCTTGGAACCGGTTCAGAACTTTATTTTGCTGGCCGGAACAGTGGAATGAAACAAAACAAAATGTATTCTGTTCAGAACTTTATTTTGCTGGCCGGAACAGTGGAATGAAACAAAACAAAATGTATTCTGTTCAGAACGTTATTTTGCTGGCCGGAACAGTGGAATCAAACTATTTTTTTTGTATTCTGTTCAGAACAAAATGATTGGAAAATTATTTCAGTTCCAACCCCTGCTACTAACCCAATAGTCAATATCAGACCCAGACTGAACAAACCCAGTACTCAACATCAGATCAGGACTATAACTAACTCAATACTCTATCAAAACCAGAAAAATCAACAGAGGACTGTACTAACCCTGTACTCACTATCTGATTAGGACTATAGTGGTTAAAATCAGAAGAGGACTGTACTAACCCTGTACTCACTATCTGATTAGGACTATAGTGGTTCAAATCAGAAGAGGACTGTACTAACCCTGTACTCACTATCTGATTAGGACTATAGTGGTTAAAATCAGAAGAGGACTGTACTAACCCTGTACTCACTATCTGATTAGGACTATAGTGGTTAAAATCAGAAGAGGACTGTACTAACCCTGTACTCACTATCTGATTAGGACTATAGTGGTTAAAATCAGAAGAGGACTGTACTAACCCTGTACTCACTATCTGATTAGGACTATAGTGGTTAAAATCAGAAGAGGACTGTAATACTACTAACCCTGTACTCACTATCTGATTAGGACTATAGTGGTTAAAATCAGAGGAGGACTGTAATACTACTAACCCTGTACTCGCTGTTGGCTGGCGTGCTGACCCAGAGGTTGTTGGGCACGCCCATGCGTCTGTAGTCAGCCTGCAGGTCTAGGAAACTCCAGGACTCCTCCCTCTCCTCCTTGTTAGCGTTGGGATTGATGGACAAGCAGTAGAGCTCGCTATATTTCTCTGGGCAAAACAGATAGAAACAAATGATCATATTTGATCATGAATCATGTTAAAATCATTTTGGGATCATATTGAAGGACAAGCAGTAGAGCTCACAGTAAATCTCTTGTGGACAACAGAGAAACAATACAGCAGTCTATCAAAGGATCATACGATGATTCATATTCATTTAACCACTACACAATAAATGATTCATATTCATTTAACCACTACACAATAAATGATTCATATTCATTTAACCACTACACAATAAATGATTCATATTCATTTAACCACTACACAATAAATGATTCATATTCATTTAACCACTACACAATAAATGATTCATATTCATTTAACCACTACACAATAAATGATTCATATTCATTTAACCACTACACAATAAATGATTCATATTCATTTAACCACTACACAATAAATGATTCATATTCATTTAACCACTACACAATAAATGATTCATATTCATTTAACCACCACATTTAGCCTACTACTATATATATTTTTTTGATATTTTATTTTCTTTTTTTACCAGAGAAAAAAGTGCCTCCTACCATATACAGTGCCTTGCGAAAGTATTCGGCCCCCTTGAACTTTGCGACCTTTTGCCACATTTCAGGCTTCAAACATAAAGATATAAAACTGTATTTTTTTGTGAAGAATCAACAACAAGTGGGACACAATCATGAAGTGGAACAACATTTATTGGATATTTCAAACTTTTTTTACAAATCAAAAACTGAAAAATTGTGCGTGCAAAATTATTCAGCCCCCTTAAGTTAATACTTTGTAGCGCCACCTTTTGCTGCGATTACAGCTGTAAGTTCTTTCCACAGATTCTCGATTGGATTCAGGTCTGGACTTTGACTTGGCCATTCTAACACCTGGATATGTTTATTTTTGAACCCTTCCATTGTAGATTTTGCTTTATGTTTTGGATCATTGTCTTGTTGGAAGACAAATCTCCGTCCCAGTCTCAGGTCTTTTGCAGACTCCATCAGGTTTTCTTCCAGAATGGTCCTGTATTTGGCTCCATCCATCTTCCCATCAATTTTAACCATCTTCCCTGTCCCTGCTGAAGAAAAGCAGGCCCAAACCATGATGCTGCCACCACCATGTTTGACAGTGGGGATGGTGTGTTCAGGGTGATGAGCTGTGTTGCTTTTACGCCAAACATAACGTTTTGCATTGTTGCCAAAAAGTTCAATTTTGGTTTCATCTGACCAGAGCACCTTCTTCCACATGTTTGGTGTGTCTCCCAGGTGGCTTGTGGCAAACTTTAAACAACACTTTTTATGGATATCTTTAAGAAATGGCTTTCTTCTTGCCACTCTTCCATAAAGGCCAGATTTGTGCAATATACGACTGATTGTTGTCCTATGGACAGAGTCTCCCACCTCAGCTGTAGATCTCTGCAGTTCATCCAGAGTGATCATGGGCCTCTTGGCTGCATCTCTGATCAGTCTTCTCCTTGTATGAGCTGAAAGTTTAGAGGGACGGCCAGGTCTTGGTAGATTTGCAGTGGTCTGATACTCCTTCCATTTCAATATTATCACTTGCACAGTGCTCCTTGGGATGTTTAAAGCTTGGGAAATCTTTTTGTATCCAAATCCGGCTTTAAACTTCTTCACAACAGTATCTCGGACCTGCCTGGTGTGTTCCTTGTTCTTCATGATGCTCTCTGCGCTTTTAACGGACCTCTGAGACTATCACAGTGCAGGTGCATTTATACGGAGACTTGATTACACACAGGTGGATTGTATTTATCATCATTAGTCATTTAGGTCAACATTGGATCATTCAGAGATCCTCACTGAACTTCTGGAGAGAGTTTGCTGCACTGAAAGTAAAGGGGCTGAATAATTTTGCACGCCCAATTTTTCAGTTTTTGATTTGTTAAAAAAGTTTGAAATATCCAATAAATGTCGTTCCACTTCATGATTGTGTCCCATTTGTTGTTGATTCTTCACAAAAAAATACAGTTTTATATCTTTATGTTTGAAGCCTGAAATGTGGCAAAAGGTCGCAAAGTTCAAGGGGGCCGAATAATTTCGCAAGGCACTGTATATATATATATTTTATTTTTTTACCAGAGGACAAAGTGCCTCCTACTGGCCCTCCAATACAACTTCTAGCAGCATCTGGTCTCCCATCCAGGACCAACCCTACTTAACTTCAGAGGCAAACCAGCAGTGGCCAGGTGGTATATTCCTGGCAGTACCTCATTGTTCCATTCCAGTTCAAAGAGTTGTGTCCCTACTGAACAGGACCCAGGTGAATGGGTTCTGAAAGGTGATAGTCTCTCTCACCTGGGCGAGAGAGGCGTGCAAGCGAGGCCTGGACATCCATGGCGTCCCTCTCCTGGGGGATGAGCAGCTGAACCACCTGGAAGTTCTTAGTGTGGACGACCAGGTGGCTTCCTGAAGGGGTGGTGGGCGGCCGCTCCACACTGGCCACCATGCTGTGGAGCACCTGTCAATGACAACCGAGAACTCTCACAGACGGTCCCAATTCGCTCCCCTCCCCTCGGCAACAACTAACCCTTTGACGTTTGCAGATCTGTAAGGGGATGGCAATATGGTGGAAGCTCTACCACTATACTGCTGATACCTATCCAGATCCCTCAGGAATGCAAATATTGAAGGGTCAGCAGTTGTCTGTCAATAATGGACAGCAGACATTACTACATAAGTATTAGTTTAGTGTTATGATAAGCAATGCATTTAATAACTGACAAATTACATTTTTACTAAACTATAGTTTTTATGGGGATAAGAGAACACGTTGCAGTTTTAAAGCCAATTTCCTGAGCATTTCTACACTTTGTTGGTATGGGGCTGGGAAGAAAATATGCTATTTTATAGCTCATCATGCTTTTGTTCACATTATGAGGCTGATAATTCGTTTTTTTTGTTTTAAAGCTAATTTCCTGCTATTCTACACATTTTTTCATGAGGCTGAGAGACAATTTGGAAGATTTTAAAGCTGATTTCCTGTAATTCCACAAATGTTGCTATCATATGCTATCTGGGGGCCCACGACCTCCAGGGGGGCCCCAACCATCTGTGCCTGTTCTGGAATCCGGCCCTGAGAAAAGGTTTCCACTCCTGTTCACTTCAGAAGGCCTAAATACACCGATAAATCTCACATCATGTGTATGAAGGAGATATCCATTAAAGAGGAAATGTATTGGATGAGGTCCATTGACTTGAGGTGAGTCTCCAACGTGCCAGAGCAAATCAATACTATCTTTCTGAGAAGGCAGGAAGGAAGCCACACACAGGGTAGATAGAGGGAGTTGTGTCAGAAGAGTGTCAGGCCAGACGACTTGTGATAGGTCTCGTGTCAGAATGGGGTCTGTTGAAACAACTGGTATCACTTCCTAGCTCCTACCCAAGTCTCTCTGCGTGTCTCTGGGTTGTTCTCCACGAAGATGGTGTGTGTGGCGGAGAGGTACAGCGTCCCCACCATGGCTTTCCTAGGGGCCGTACGGTCAATCAGGCGGACATTCTCCACCTATAGGGCCACAGACACAAACACACACACACAAGTATAAATGGGGTCAAAACGGAATGTAATCATATCTATAGGCTACAATGTACTGAATGTGTGTGATTGACTGTATTGGTGGAGGCATATCTTCTCATAAAAACAAGGTTATTATAGAACTCAATGCTTACACATGTTGTCGTTGTAGATATGACTGTCTGAGATTCTGGAATGTTATAACTGTTTAATAGAAGTAACCTACCGCAGGATTCTGTAACAATGTGTCCTTATTGAGGCCTATTGCCTTTATGCTAGAATCCACAGCGGAGAAATGCCCGCCGCAGACTAGAATAAACATCAAGAAGCCAGGACAAGAATGAAACGGATTGTGCAAATTCTAATGTTAAGATTTACAGGCATGCCATCATATGAGCTATGTTTTTGAGTGTTCATTTTTGCAACGGTTTAACCAGGAAAATACATTGCGGAGAGTATAATTGTTATATTTTCAGGAACCCTGAATGTTGGATACATGAGAAAGGGATGGCACAATCAGCAACGTTGTCACATCTTTAGAAGACGCAACTGAAATGCGGTTTCATTTAGGAACAGGATTAACTAAACTCAAAGAATAGGATGGAAATTAAAATATAGGGTTGGTTTACCTTTGGCGTTCTGATGTGCTCCATCATGGACCTCTTCGATCAAAATGGTGCGTGTAGAAATAATCCGAGGTCCTGGTTTTGTGTTTTAAAATTGAGGATCTTGGCTCAGCACAAAAATCGCGCAGAATTCATATTCTCTGTGCGTTGGATATTAGATGGGGCGCCTCGCAAGTATGCCATGGTTCCCCCTATCCTATTCTGTACAATAGGAGAATCACCCTGCACCCACTCGGGTACGGATGGGTGATTATGACAACACGGTCGTTACTAGTTACCCCAGCCACAAACTCATAAACCCCGCCTATTTCTACAATTTATCTTCTTAAAATGTTATTTTAAACTTGACCTTAACCGTAACTTTAACCACGCTGCTAACATTGTACCTAACCCTAACCTTGAATGAAGACCAAAATTCTCATTTTTGTTTTCATACATTTTTACGACATAACTTTGTGGCTGTGCTATCTAGTGAAAACACAACAACACGGATCTTATTGGCAAGTATTGGCCGTATTCGAGAGCATCAAATGACTGCGGATTGAACTATCTACAAATCACGTTCCATCATAAATAATGACTCCCCTACTAATTGTAGATCATTCAGTCAAAATGTACCCATGATACATTGCGACTTTGATCCTCTCGAACACGGCCATTACCTCCCAACGGCGCCTGCGCACATCACTGAGCGATGAGCCGGAGAGCCGGAGAGCATAACGACCAGTGCTATACGAGATCTTTGGGACGTTCCTACCCTAAATCCTAACCATTTTAAATGTAAACTTCGGAAGGTGATCAGCTCATATCCCAGGGCGATTAAAAAAAATACAAATAAACTCTTCTAAAGAATACATTTACATTTTGAGACGCATGGCCCAGTTTAAATGTATGAGTGTATTTAGCCTTTTAGCCTCGTTAATCTTGATAGATAGGTTACTCTAATATTAGCCTGTGTGTGTGTGTGTACGTGTGCATGCCTACGTGTGTACATGTGTGTTTGGCCATGACCTGCTTCTGCTTTCAGGTTGATTGTTCATGTGCTTTCAGACATTGTGGGAGAAATACATGTTTTCATGTGGAAGTGGAAGAAGTCACACCCAGAGTCGGCCATGAGTACTACAAATTCAGATAGCTGGCTAGACTAATTTACCAATCTAAAAATTGCTCGCTGACATGGCTAATTTGAATGACTGTCAGTTTTTAAAAATACTTTTATGTAACTAGGCAAGTTAGTTACGAACAAATTCTTGTTTACAATAACGGCCTACCACGGCCACACCCGGACGACGCTGGGCCAATTGTGCGCCGTCCTATGGGACTCCCAATCACGGCCGGTTGTGATACAGCCTGGAATCAAACCAGGATCTGTGATGACGCTGCTCGCACTGAGAACCGCTGCGCCGCTCGGGACTTTCAATGACCGATTTAACAGGAGAAAACCTGCTGCGGCACAACAGTGTATTCCACTGTTATAACTCAACAGTAAATTGAGTTCCTAATTATTGTTTATTTGTTTTTGTCGGAGGAGGAGGGCACTAGAGGCCGGGGCCCTACGGTTTACGTCGCTTATGCCTGGAGCCCACCCACACCCAGTATGTGTTACAGAAAATGTTATTGGAATGTAAACCTGCTCAGAAACAAAGTTATTACATGGAACGTCAACCTATTATGCCATTTAGCCTGTGATCGGTTGGAATTTTCGAGGAATTGGGGAAATTGTATGATTAGATTAGGTATATATTTGAAAGTTTGAGTGGTTCACAAGATAAGAATGTGTGCCAATGAATAGAGAGCATTTCTACCTATTCCAATAATCTGATAAAGATGCACAATTTCTCCAACGGTTAGATCCATGAAATATACATGTTTGTATGATGGTTAAGCCTGTAACCCTTCAATTGCAATTCAAAGATAATTCTCCAATAGAATAGTTTCTATTATTTCACCTTTTTATTTTTATGGGGAAAGCCATGCTTGTATTATCTGTAATCCAGTCAACTCTATACTGTATTCTGACCAATGGCGCTGATTTGACACGGACTGTATTTGCCCACTAGATGGCAGCCGAGATTGAGAAATGACCTCTGCCTGCAGCATAGCATACCGCATACCACCACCATAAGAGGCTGCTGCACCAACTTTTCAGTTCAATATGCCCGGTTTTTATCAACTTTTTCTTATGACTGTAGGACGTCACCAACTAATATATATATAATCCTGCGTTTTAATCTGAATTGCGCGAAGGTTAAAAAGGTTACAATGACGCCATAGTCTGCACAGGTGAATAGTGCAGAGAACGGATTGCACGATTTTGGCATTTCTCTGGCCTCTGTCTTGTCGTGGAGTCTCTGGTAAGTTTTGCCCTTTTGACCAACGTGCTGTTGTGGCGTTCAGTTGTAAACAAAACTCGTGTTATTTGCTAAAAAATGTTAGGAAATGTTTTGTTTTCAGTGCCAAACTAATAGAAATGTTCGTGGACTAAACACTAATGCGTGTTTATTACTGTGTAACTTGGTTCAAGTCCATCTATCATGGCTTGTCTTGAAAATAAGACACTTTCTTGGAGCCACTGTGTATGTAGCCGACAGTTAGTTCAGTCTGAGGCTGTGTGGTGGTCTGTTGTCCTAAAGAGCTGAGTAGAAACAGATATGTGTTGGGTTAAGTAAACTTGCTCAATAAAAATACAGCATTGTATGTGTTTTGTTCAAATGTGTGCCAGTAACCCTGTGTGTGTGTGTGTGTGTGTGTGTGTGTGTAGCTGCGTGTCCTCTGTCTAGTTGTACACCTCTGTTCAGCAGTCTACACCCGTTGGTGGTATCCCTGTTGTCATCATTAGTGAATGAAAGTATTCAAGTGATTTCATGCCCCACTCTTTGATCACAAGATGTCAACCCCTCACCTAACTAAACAGTGAAATGTCAAGGGCATAATGGTTTTGAGTTAAACACTACATCTGGAAAAATGATCCTAATATAGCCTAAAATAATCTACGCCTGTCAGGAGATCTACAATACAATATGCTGCCAGTGGAAATGAATAGATTACTGACTTACAGTATACAAAAGTAATTAAGTAAGCCTTGTATAAGTAAGCCTTGTCTGAGACTCCAGCCCCTAGGGCCATTCTGGCTATCTCCTCCTGTTTCAGTAGCATGAGGCAGCTTGATGTACAAGTACACCCTCTGGACAGGACGCTAGTCCAGCTCCTGTTTCAGTAGCATGAGGCAGCTTGATGTACAAGTACACCCTCTGGACAGGATGCTAGTCCAGCTCCTGTTTCAGTAGCATGAGGCAGCTTGATGTACAAGTACACCCTCTGGACAGGACGCTAGTCCAGCTCCTGTTTCAGTAGCATGAGGCAGCTTGATGTACAAGTACACCCTCTGGACAGGACGCTAGTCCAGCTCCTGTGTCTGTAGCATGAGGCAGCTTGATGTACAAGTACACCCTCTGGACAGGACACTAGTCTAGCTCCTGTTTCAGTAGCATGAGGCAGCTTGATGTACAAGTACACCCTCTGGACAGGACACTAGTCTAGCTCCTGTGTCTGTAGCATGAGGCAGCTTGATGTACAAGTACACCCTCTGGACAGGATGCTAGTCCAGCTTGATGTAGATTAGTGTTTGGAGCCAGGGTATTCAAAAGCTCTATGTTGACATTGAACCTTCTAACCTTTTACCTGAACATTCACTATGTACAGTCAGTACCCTTCCTTTGTGCATTGACATACTGTAGGTGTGTTATGCCAAGCCTGGGTTTATCCCAGGGTCAATACATGGTCAGTTTGTCATGACTGGGCATTCCTGCCATAACGGCATCATCTTCTGGGCTGCTGAGACAAGAATTACATCATGACATAATGTCCATGCCATCGCATCACACCGATGGCTTGGACTAGGAGGAAGAGGGAGTGGTGTGTGTGTGTGTGTGTGTGTGGTAGAGCTCTTGGCTGCCACTGCGGCAATGTCTCCTCTTGGCACTGCATGAGGGACTATAGGGTAAACCTGGAGGTTAAACTAAATACTCTCTCACTGCAGTGGAGAAAGGGCAGGCTGTCTGTGATGAATAAGTCTTCTGTTTGACTACCTGAGTGAAGGGGGATGAGAGGGAGAAAGAGGGTGATGGGGTAGGCATTCTCTGTACACATGGGTAGTTGCCATTTGGCCAAAACGAAAGTGGAAAAGTATTTTTTTCTAAAATTAAAGTTAAATAAACCAACTCAGTAAAAAATGAAATGTCCTCCCACTGTCAACTGCGTTTATTTTCAGCAAACTTAACATGTGTAAATATTTGTATGCATATAACAAGATTCAACAACTGAGACAAACTGAACAAGTTCCACAGACATGTGATGAACAGAAATGGAATAATGTGTCCCTGGACAAAGGGGGGTCAAAATCAAAAGCAACCAGCTGCATTAAGTACTGCAGTGCATCTCCTCCTCAGGGTCTGCACCAGATTTGCCAGTTTTGGCTGTGAGATGTTACCCCACTCTTCCACCAAGGCACCTGCAAGTTCCTGGACAATTCTGGGGGGAATGGCCCTAGCCCTCACCCTCCGATCCAACAGGTCAAAGACGTGCTCAATGGGATTGAGATCCGGGCTCTTCACTGGCCATGGTAGAACACTGACATTCCTGTCTTGCAGGAAATCACGCACAGAACGAGCAGTATGGCTGGTGGCATTGTCATGCTGAAGGGTCATGTCAGGATGAGCCTGCAGGAAGGGTACCACATGAGGGAGGAGGATGTGTTCCCTGTAATGCACAGCGTTGAGATTGCCTGCAATGACAACAAGCTCAGTCCGATGATGCTGTGACACACCGCTCCAGGCCATGACGGACCCTCCACCTCCAAATCGATCCCGCTCCAGAGTACAGGCCTCAGTGTAACGCTCATTCCTTCAACGATAAACGCGAATCTGACCATCACCCCTGGTGAGACAAAACCGTGACTCATCAGTGAAGAGCACTTTTTGCCAGTCCTGCCTTACAACAGGCCTACAAGCCCTCAGTCCAGCCTCTCTCAGCCTATTGCGGACAGTCTGAGCACTGATGGAGGGATTGTGCGTTCCTGGTGTAACACGGGCAGTTGATGTTACCATCCTGTACCTGTCCCGCAGGTGTGAATTTCAGATGTACCGATCCTGTGCAGGTGTTGTTACGTGGTCAGCCACTGCGAGGACGATCAGCTGTCCATCCTGTCTCCCTGTAGCGCTGTCTTAGGCGTCTCACAGTACAGATATTGCAATTTATTGTAATGGCCACATCCGCAGTCCTCATGCCTCCTTGCAGCATGCCTAAGGCACGTTTACACAGATGAGCAGGGACCCTGGGCATCTTTCTTTTGGTGTTTCTCAGTCAGTAGAAATGCCTCTTTAGTGTCCTAAGTTTTCATATCTGTGACCTTAATTTCCCACCTTCTCTAAGCTGTTAGTGTCTTAACGACCGTTCCACAGGTGCATGTTCATTCATTGTTTATGGTTAATTGAAACAGTGTTTAAACTCTTTACAATGAAGATCTGTGAAGTTAATTCAAATTTTTACGAATTATCTTTGAAAGACAGGGTCCTGAAAAGGGGCCGTTTCTTTTTTTTGCCGAGTTTGGTTGTCTAAATAATTCTAAATGTTCTGCCACCTCCGACTACCATTTCCTGCATTAGAGCCTTGAATTTGTCTTCTGATATGACGTCATAATCTATGCTAATATAGGGCTAAAGGTTTCATGATTCTAAAATAGACAAGACAATTATTTGACTTATTATTTGTTACTTATGTTTTTAAATCGGTATTCATATTCTGGAAATTCTTTTGAAAAACACAGTTTACTTGTGTAATGATGGGAACCAAATGTCTCCCGATTCTCATTTTGAGGAACATTCAGTCATTTGACAAACATTTAGATTGTGTATATTATGATGATGTTACCTGCCTCATGCTTAACAATAATTTTTACATTTTGTTCAAGACATAACCTTTTTTCCCTTCACCCCATAGGACAGTATGTCACCCCATAGGACAGTATGTCACCCCATAGGACAGTATGTCACCCCATAGGACAGTATGTCACCCCATAGGACAGTATGTCACCCCATAGGACAGTATGTCACCCCATAGGACAGTATGTCACCCTATAGGACAGTATGTCACCCTATAGGACAGTATGTCACCCCATAGGACAGTATGTCACCCCATAGGACAGTATGTCACCCCATAGGACAAAACACAACAGGAAGTCAAATTTAACATTCAACATAATTAATGACACTTTCAGAAGGTTTCTGACCACTGTGAAATGCAACTTCTACACATCAGTAATAGATCATTAAAGAATTAAAAATGTACTCATTCCAACTGAAGGGCCTCTCGTCCTGTATTGTTATTTTTCGTCACTACCTCCCCGAGTCGGAGTGGGTAATTTGCCCGCCCGCTTCCTTCCTGGATGTGGTAGCTGTTTCTTAGGCTCCCTCCCTGGAATC
Source organism: Oncorhynchus mykiss (assembly GCF_013265735.2). Lineage (NCBI taxonomy): Eukaryota > Metazoa > Chordata > Actinopteri > Salmoniformes > Salmonidae > Oncorhynchus > Oncorhynchus mykiss. Next base: position 72,667,550 of record NC_048574.1, read on the forward strand.
TAACCCAGATTCCCTATCGCCATGGTAGGCACAGAAACTACCATTGAAAGTTGATAGGGCAGACATTCAAATTAGACGTCACCAGTCAAAGTTATAGTCACCAAAAGTGTTTGTGGTGCCCGAGAGTATCCTGCATGGGTCTGAATAAGTGCACGCATCCCCAAAGGTCAGCACCCATTGACGTTTATTAGCTCTGTAACTGCTGCAGTCATCCAAGTAACGTTTGAGCAACCAAAGGAACCGTAACGGATTTAATGACCCACTTGACGTTTCACTTTACCGTGTCTTTGAGACAAGACTGACAGGAGGACTCAGGTAGACCCCCACAACATGGAGGTGTAGCTGGCCAAGCAGTGAGGCGCAGTCCTCTAGTGATGGAGGAGACCCAAGCACACCCGTGTGGACCCAGTGGGAGGCCCCGAAGCCGTGAGAACCGAGGCACCGCTCAGGAGTGTTCTGCTGGAGTTGTTTATATATATGTATGTGTGTGTGTGTGTGAGTGAATGTCTAAGCTGTTAACCCAGGGGGCTAGTTACCATATCTGTTTCTACTCAGCTCCTAAGGACAACAGACCACCACACAGCCTCAGACTGAACTAACCGTCGGCTACATACACAGTGGCTCCAAGAAAGTGTCTTCTTTTCAAGACAAGCCATGATAGATGGACTTGAACCAAGTTACACAGTAATAAACACACATTAGGCCATGAACATTTCTATTAGTTTGGCACTGAAAACAAAACATTTCCTAACATTTGTTAACAGAAAACAGACTTGTTTTCAATTGATTGCTGCTAAGGTTGATGGCTCAATCCTGACACACTTTTGAAGATCAGACCGCTCAAACTATATTTGACGAGACTCCTCGTTGTTCATTTCCATTTTCCTGTTGTCTCTCTTGTATGACGTGCTCAGACTTTTTGAAGTCAATCTGGATGAAAACACTGACACCATGGTTACCATAGTAACAGTCAGAGCCCCATCCTTAGCCGCAGGGTGGTAACTTTCCCCGACTGTTACATGTGTGTCTTATGCATTGCATTGCACTTTAATCAACTGTCAAGACTGCAACAAGCAAGGCCAACATAGCCACTCCTTATTCAAACTCATATAACTTTGCCTGGGCTTGTTGAGTTACGCAATAGCCATTTCTGATTGATGGCATCATTGTATCTTAAGAGGTCTTACCAGCAATTCAATTATTTGTTTACCCTGGAATTTAGCTATGTAAAGAGTTAAACTGTTAAATCTAGTTACATTTTTCATTAATGGAGGCCAAGCCTCTCCCATTGTTACAGTATTTACTGTTTTACTCTTGAAAGTCATAGATCAAGTTGTCTTACCCACTGTACCAAAACAGCCAGAAACCTGTGATTCTAGTTTAAAATTAAACATTTTACATTTATTTTTGTCTTTTTTGGTCTAATTTTTCTTGACTATTTACTGACCCTAAGCATTGAGACAGGGGAGTTATAGTTTACTAGCCGTAGTATAGATTGACTGGAGCTCTCTATAGATTAGCTGCTTGTCCTGTTTTAGTGCTACCATTTAGGGAGTTATCACTCTTCCTCCTCACACTCTTCCGTCTGTGTTGACTCCATCCCCTCACTCTGGTCTATTTTGGGTCCGTAACCCGTCAGGCATTCTAAGCAGCCACCCAAGCCGCGTAGGCTATGCCAGGTGGAGAACGCTGCATCGTGGATGTTTGTGGGGAGGAATTGCACCAGGGTCACTCCAAATGAATGGTCCCTCAGTGTTTCCCCTGTATGCATTTAGCAGAAACACCCCGCCGCTGCTGAATCGAAGCCGCCACCGCAACTAAATAAATATATATATAGATAGTGCCTTCGGAAGGTATTTAGACCCCTTTACTTTACAGCCATATTCTAAAATTGATTACATTTGATTGAAATTGAAATATATATATATATATATATACACGCACATACACACACACACACGCACATACACACACACACACACACAGTGGGGCAAAAAAGTATGTAGTCAGCCAACAATTGTGCAAGTTCTCCCACTTAAAAAGATGAGAGGCCTGTAATTTTCATCATAGGTACACTTCAACTATGACAGACAAAATGAGAAGAAAAAAATCCAGAAAATCACATTGTAGGATTTTTAATGAATTTATTTGCAAATTATGGTGGAAAATAAGTATAGGTACCTTTTTGCAAACTCATAGTGGGCTGTCATGTGCCTTTTTACTGAGGAGTGGCTTCTTTCTTGCCACTCTACCATAAAGGCCTGATTGGTGGAGTGCTGCAGAGATGGTTGTCCTTCTGGAAGGTTCTCCCATCTCCACAGAGTAACTCATGAGCTCTGTCAGAGTGACCATCGGGTTCTTGTTCACCTCCCTGACCAAGGCCCTTCTCCCCTAATTGCTCAGTTTGGCCGGGCGTCCACCTCTAGGAAGAGTCTTTGTGGTTCCAAACTTCTTCCTTTTAAGAATGATGGAAGCCACTGTGTTCTTGGGGACCTTCAATGCTGCAGAAATGTCTTGGTACCCTTCCCCAGATCTGTGCCTCGACACAATCCTGTCTCTGAGCTCTACGAACAATTCCTTCGACCTCATGACTTGGTTTTTGCTCTGGCATGCACTGTCAACTGTGGGGCCTAATATAGACAGGTATGCGCCTTTCAAAATCATGTCCAATCAATTTAATTTACCACAAGAGGGCTCCAATCAAGTTGTAGAAACATCTTAAGGATGATCAATGCAAACAGGATGCAACTGAGCTCAATTTCGAGTCTTATAGCAAAGGGTCTGAATACTTATTTTTTTGTTGTTTTTAATACATTTCAAAAAAACTATTTTCGCTTTGTCATCATGCAGTATTGCGTGTAGATTGCTGAGGAAATTGTTTTATTTAATCCAATTTAGATAAAGGCTGTAACGTAAAAAGTCAAGGGGTCTGAATACTTTCCGTTGGCACTGTATATTTTATTTATAATGTAGATGCCCCAGGAAAACCCTATTCCCTGCCCCGCTAACTCTGCCACCACTGCTGAAAAAAATCCTAGGGGAAACACTGGTACTCGCATTTTGTAGTACATTCCAAATAGCCCAGCTGTTTGTTTACCTACACCTGAGTTTAGTTCCATTCTGTTTTGGCTGGAGGAGCACAAAATGGCAACCGTCTTTCTTTGACCGCTTCCTCTGAGTTCAGTCTCACTGGCAGGTTAATGGCGTCTCATAAAAACATGATACGGTGCAATCACGTTAGGTGGGTCCGGTGTAGACCCAACATGCCTGTTAGGGTGGTATGTTGCGTCTCTCTGACTCCCTCGCTCACTGGCAGAGCACTGAGACATCCGATATAGCTGCTCACTTAGTTCGGTCATGTTTCACTCACACAAAGACTGTAATTTTATTCCGATCTCCAAACTAAACTTGCGTACTGCTTAGTATACAGTGATGTGTTGGCTAGGCAGGCAAGATGAAATACTGGTGCACTTTCAGCGGGCGAACGGTGTGGAACTTTGCAGATAGAAATGTCATGGATAGAGTTGATGTGATATAAACGCAACACGTAAAGTGTTGGTTTCATGAGCTGAAATAAAGTACGCCCAAAATGTTCCATACGCACAAGAAGCTTATTTCTCTAAAATGTTGTGCTCAAATTTGTTTACATCCCTATTAGTGAGCATTTCACCTTTGCCAAAGATAATTAATCCACCTGACAGGTGTGGTATATCAAAAAGCTGATTAAACATGATCATTACGCAGGTGCACTTTGCGCTGGGGACAATAAAATGTGCAGTTTTGTCACACGACACAAAGCCACAGATGTCTCAAGTTTTGAGGGAGCGTGGACTTGACATGCTGACTGCAGGAATGTCCACCAGAGCGGTTGCAGTACGTCCAACAGGCCTCTCAACCACAGACCAGGTGTAACCACGCCAGCCCAGGACCTCCACATCTGGCTTCTTCACTTGTGGGATCATCTGAGACCAGCCACCCGGACAGCTGATGAAACTGAGAAGCATTTCTGTCTGTAATAAAACCCTTTTGTGGGGAAAAACTCATTCTGATTGGCTGTGCCCATACCCAGTCATGTGAAATCCATAGATTCGGGCCTGATATTCATTTCAATTGACTGATTTCCGTATATGAACTGTAACTCGTTGAAATTGTTGCATATTTTTGTTCAGTATACATGCCAGAGAGGCATGAATGTCCTTCGTACTGTATTTCTATCTAAACGTTCCACAACGTTGTGGTCTGAGGGGGAGATGGACTGTTATGACCCACCTGCGAGCTATTTGTTTAGTCTGATAGTCTGCCTCGGTTGAAGCTAACAGCTGAGCTATGTGAGGACTCTGAATGACTCCAGAGGGAATAGATGTCACAGCCTCCCCAGGCGGTCTGGAATACCCCCTCTAACCACTAGGCCTAATGCGTGCTGGGTGGCTTGTCGAGCACTTAGCTTAAATGTTTACACCCACCACATAATTGAGAATGTGGTCTAATGGCTCAGTGTGGTTGGTGGTGAATGGTAGATGTTGCATTTGTGTAGTCTAAATACCTACTTAAAATACCATTGTCTACCTTTTCACCATATAGCCTTATTGTATGCCTTATGTACAGTGACATCAAAATGATTCAGACCCCTTCCCCTTTTCCACATTTTTTGATTGATATAAATTACTTTTTTTACCTCATGACAAATCAAAACAGGTTTTTAGTTTTTTTGGCAAATTTCTAAAAAATAATAAACAGAAATACCTTATTTGCATATGTATTCAGACCCTTTGCTATGGGATGTGAAATTGAGGTCAGGTGCATCCTGTTTCAATTGATCATCCTTAAGATTTTTCTACAACTTGATTGGAGTCCACTTGTGGTAAATTATATTGATTGGACATGATTTTGAAAGGCACACACCTGTCTATATAAGGTCCCTCATTTGACAGTGCATGTCAGAGCAAAAACCAAGCCATAAGGTCGAAGGCATAGATCTGGGGAAGGGTTCCAAAACATTTCTGCAGCATTGAAGGTCCGCAAGAACACAGTGGCCTCCATCATTCTTAAATGGAAGAAGTTTGGAACCACAAAGACTCTTCCTAGAGCTGGCTGCCAGGCCAAACTGAGCAATCAGGGGGGAATAGGCTTGGTCAGGGAGGTGGCCAAGAACCCGATGGTCACTCTGACAGAGCTCCAGAAGTACAACCATCTCTGCAGCACTCCACCAATCAGGCCTTTATTGTAGAGTGGCCAGGTGGAAGCTACTCCTCAGTAAAAGGCACTTGACAGCCCTTCGGAGTTTGCCAAAAGGCATCTAAAGGACTCTCAGACCTTCAGAAACAAGATTCTCTGGTCTGATGAGACCAATATTGAACTCTTTGGCCTGAATGCCAAGCGTCACGTCTGGAGGAAACCTGGCACCATCCCTACGGTGCGGAATGGTGGGTGTAGCATCATACTGTGGGGAGGTTTTTCAGCGGCAGGTACTGGGAGACTAGTCAGGATCGAGGGAAAGATGACCGGAGCAAAGCACAGAGAGATCCTTGATGGAAACCGGCTCCAGAGCACTCAGGACCTCAGACTGGAGAAAAGGTTCACCTTCCAACATTACAATGACCCTAAGCACACAGCCAAGACGACACAGGGTTGGCTTTGGGACAAGTCTATGAATATCCATGAATGGTCCAGCCAGAGCCCGTACTTGAACCCGATCAAACATCTCTAGAGAGACCTGAAAATAGCTGTGCAGCGACGCTCCCCATCCAACCTGAAAGAGCTTGAGAGGATCTGCAGTGAAGAATGGGAGAAATTCCCCAAATACAGTTTTGGCAAGCTTGTAGCGTCATACCCAAGAAGACTCGAGGTTGTAATCACTGCCAAAGGTGCTTCAACAAAGTACTGAGTAAAGGGTCTGAAATACTTATGTAAATGTGATATTTCTGTTTTCTTTTTTTTAATACATAGGCAAACATTTCTAAAAACTTGTTTTTGCTTTGTCATTATGCGTTATTTTGGGTAGATTAATGAGAAGAAAAAAAAACATTTAAGGAATTTTAGAATAAGGCTGTAACGTAACAAAATATGGAAAAAGTCACGGGGTATAAATAGTTTCTGAATGCACTGTATGTTACAAGTCTAAATAGTTACAGAATACTGACCTATTTCTTCTGTTTAGCTCCTTGTGGAACAAGGGGCCTCCCAGGTCTAAATGATGGTTCTGGGTCTTTAGGCCAGCCGGGCTGAGGGCCCCTTAGTCCCCAAAGAGGTCCTGAGCTCTGGTGGCCTGACAGGGGCAGCCTGGGAAAAATGTGTTCCCTTGTCGAGGAGGGTGAGTGCCGGCTGAGTGGTCCATGATAAGTTGACTGTGTGTGTGGTCCTAGTATTGAAATATGTATTTCAAACAAGATTAGGCAGATTTTAAGTAGCTGGCTGTGATGTTTTGCAGTCCCGATTTTAAATACATGATGTATTTAATTTGTGTGCTCCTGTTTAGTACATTTAGTCTACCACATCCCAAGTCATTGCTTTCATCAAAACATTTAGTCCACCAGTGGTTATTTATACTGGTCTTCACTTGATGTACTTGTCCTGTTGCCCAGCCCATAGACCCTGTCCTGTTGACCAGCCCATAGACCCTGTCCTGTTGACCAGCCCATAGACCCTGTCCTGTTGACCAGCCCATAGACCCTGTCCTGTTGACCAGCCCATAGACCCTGTCCTGTTGACCAGCCCATAGACCCTGTCCTGTTGACCAGCCCATAGACCCTGTTGACCAGCCCATAGACCCTGTCCTGTTGACCAGCCCATAGACCCTGTCCTGTTGACCAGCCCACAGACCCTATCCTGTTGCCCAGCCCATAGACCCTGTCCTGTTGACCAGCCCATAGACCCTGTCCTGTTGACCAGCCCATAGACCCTGTCCTGTTGACCAGCCCATAGACCCTGTCCTGTTGACCAGCCCATAGACCCTGTCCTGTTGACCAGCCCATAGACCCTGTCCTGTTGACCAGCCCATAGACCCTGTCCTGTTGACCAGCCCATAGACCCTGTCCTGTTGACCAGCCCATAGACCCTGTCCTGTTGACCAGCCCATAGACCCTGTCCTGTTGACCAGCCCATAGACCCTGTCCTGTTGACCAGCCCATAGACCCTGTCCTGTTGACCAGCCCATTGACCCTGTTGACCAGCCCACAGACCCTGTCCTGTTGACCAGCCCATAGACCCTGTCCTGTTGACCAGCCCATAGACCCTGTCCTGTTGACCAGCCCATAGACCCTGTCCTGTTGACCAGCCCATAGACCCTGTCCTGTTGACCAGCCCATAGACCCTGTCCTGTTGACCAGCCCATAGACCCTGTCCTGTTGACCAGCCCACAAGACCCTGTCCTGTTGACCAGCCCACAGACCCTGTTGACCAGCCCATAGACCCTGTTGACCAGCCCATAGACCCTGTTGACCAGCCCATAGACCCTGTTGACCAGCCCACAGACCCTGTTGACCAGCCCACAGACCCTGTTGACCAGCCCACAGGCCCTGTCCTGTTGACCAGCCCACAGGCCCTGTCCTGTTGACCAGCCCATGTATGAGAGGAGCCAGGAGAGATAAAGGACTAAATCTGTGTGTTATCAGTAACAGCTGGCTCCATGCTGGCTTCATTTTCACTAGGTTACAAGGAGACACCAACATACAAACACACTCTAGCTCTCTCTGGCTGTCATTTCCATGGCGAAGTGAAAGGTTATATGAGGGTTTGCATGCCACCAGGAAGCCAGACTCTCATCCAGGGGAGAAACATTTCCTCAATGTTCATATCATACCAAACAAACATCACCTCAACGTTTCTTCAAAAGCCTAAACAGTATAGTTACTCTAATCCCCTTGTGTGTGTTTTCCCTCTGATCCTGTGATTCCATAGCCTTTAACTCTGACCTGAGCTTCAACATAAGAAATGCTGGCTTGGCTTTGAATTCTTCAGCATCCTTTTTAATAAATCTGATTATTTTCGACACCGCTATAACATGCCTGGACTTGAAGAAAATGTATCTGAAAGTAGTGATTATGGTTTGTTTTTTTGCAGTTGCGTTCAGAGTCAATGTTTTTATATATTGACCCGTTATTTAATCAGATAAGTCGTGGAATGATTGGTTGATGATGCCATTCTCCACATAAATATGACAGTTTTCAGGCCTTAGACGTTTCCATCCATTGATCTTTGTGTGAGTGAATTTAAACCACTTGGTCTGTAGCTGCTGCCTGCTTACCCCTGAACGACATGTCGGCTAATTCCCTTCCCACCACTATGTGCTTATTGAAGTGGGAAAGTTCTGGAAAGATTTTCTGTTCTAAGCTGCAACATGTGTGGAGGATGTTGGATGTCCGAACTTCGCTCTTGTCAAACATCTCGTGTTTGTTCATTCCAGACTTAGTTAGATACAGTAGGGTGAAGGAGACCTATTGGGAGAACCCAAAATCTCTCTATTTACATGGGACTAGCTGGTCAGTAGCCCTGTGTATCAGTATGTCACATCTTATAATCTATTTACACGGGACTAGCTGGTCAGCAGCCCTGTGTATCGGCATGTCACACATTGTAATCTATTTACACGGGACTAGCTGGTCAGTAGCCCTGTGTATCGGCATGTCACACATTGTAATCTATTTACACGGGACTAGCTGGTCAGTAGCCCTGTGTATCGGCATGTCACACATTGTAATCTATTTACACGGGACTAGCTGGTCAGTAGCCCTGTGTATCGGCATGTCACACATTGTAATCTATTTACACGGGACTAGCTGGTCAGCAGCCCTGTGTATCGGCATGTCACACATTGTAATCTATTTACACGGGACTAGCTGGTCAGCAGCCCTGTGTATCGGCATGTCACACATTGTAATCTATTTACACGGGACTAGCTGGTCAGCAGCCCTGTGTATCGGCATGTCACATTGTAATCTATTTACACGGGACTAGCTGGTCAGCAGCCCTGTGTATCGGCATGTCACACATTGTAATCTATTTACACGGGACTAGCTGGTCAGCAGCCCTGTGTATCGGCATGTCACATTGTAATCTATTTACACGGGACTAGCTGGTCAGCAGCCCTGTGTATCGGCATGTCACACATTGTAATCTATTTACACGGGACTAGCTGGTCAGCAGCCCTGTGTATCGGCATGTCACATTGTAATCTATTTACACGGGACTAGCTGGTCAGCAGCCCTGTGTATCGGCATGTCACACATTGTAATCTATTTACACGGGACTAGCTGGTCAGCAGCCCTGTGTATCGGCATGTCACATTGTAATCTATTTACACGGGACTAGCTGGTCAGCAGCCCTGTGTATCGGCATGTCACACATTGTAATCTATTTACACGGGACTAGCTGGTCAGCAGCCCTGTGTATCGGCATGTCACATCTTATAATCTATTTACACGGGACTAGCTGGTCAGCAGCCCTGTGTATCGGCATGTCACATCTTATAATCTATTTACACGGGACTAGCTGGTCAGCAGCCCTGTGTATCGGCATGTCACACATTGTAATCTATTTACACGGGACTAGCTGGTCAGCAGCCCTGTGTATCGGCATGTCACATTGTAATCTATTTACACGGGACTAGCTGGTCAGCAGCCCTGTGTATCGGCATGTCACATCTTATAATCTATTTACACGGGACTAGCTGGTCAGCAGCCCTGTGTATCGGCATGTCACATCTTATAATCTATTTACACGGGACTAGCTGGTCAGCAGCCCTGTGTATCAGTATGTCACATTGTAATTGTCTGCTGTACTTTCCTTTCCCTCCAGAACCTGGCGCTACTTTTCTGCCGCAGCAAATAAGGGTGGGAGACTTTGGCTGCTAAGCAACAGCGAATTCTGATTTGTCCCCTCCCACTCCGGGGGGGGTCGGGGGGGGCAGCAGCAGCAGCAGCAATCTGACCAGGTTACCTGCTCTCTCTCACACACACACACGCGCATTCCTCTCCAACAGTGTCAACAGAACTGAACTCTCCCCTCCCACTCTAAGTTAGACCTTGAACATGCCTGGCTGTGTGTGCTTTAGGAGGAGGTGTGTGTGTGTGGGTGCGCACTGGAAGTGTGTGTGTGTGTGTATGTGGGTGCGCACTAGAAGTGTGTGTGTGTCGTGGAGAGAGTTGCGAGGAGAGCTGCTGCTGCTGGCATGAGGTGCTCATGGTAAGGGGGGAAAACACATTCCATGGCTGCCTTACACACACACACACACACACTACTCGTCCCCGTCCCTCTCTTTCTGAGAAGCTTTGGGGTTAGTTACTGCAGTACTGCTGAGCTTCAGAGCTGAAGGGGAGGGGTGGTTCTCCCTCTCTCTCTCTGAACCTCGTCAGTCTGAGTAGAACACTGATAGTATCGGACACAGCGGGGACAACTCTCCCACCACATTAACTGTGCAGCAGCGTGTCTGTTCGTGTGTGTTCGTGTGTGTGTGGTAGCGCTAAAGGGAGAGGGCTAAGTGTGTTCCAGGAAAAAGGAGGAGCAGCACCATTCTGGCTGTGTTTTCTCTCAGTGTACAGAGGGGCTGGATGTCTGGGTAAGTCATGGCTGGAGCAGCAGTACTTTGTGTGATGGTGTGTGTGTGTGAAGGGGATGTAGATAACATGTAAAGATAACTTTACCTTGACTCTGGGGCATGTTTCAGCCTGGGTATTTGAATAGTATGTTTGAACTGAAACAAGTTGGTCAGTATGTTATTACTAGCTGAAACAAGTTGGTCAGTATGTTATTACTAGCTGAAACAAGTTGGTCAGTATGTTATTACTAGCTGAAACAAGTTGGTCAGTATGTTATTACTAACTGACTGAAACAAGTTGGTCAGTATGTTATTGCTAATTTGACATTTCCATAATTACCCATGTTCCAGTACATTTGACATGAGTCATTTAGCAGACACTCCTATCCAGTGCCTTGCTCAAGGGCACATCGACAGATGTTTCACCCAGTCATCTTGAGGATTTGAACTAGCGATCTTTCGGCTACTGGCATGCTCTTAAATGCTCTTAACCGCTAGGCTACCTGACGCCAGTACTGTTGTTGTATTTAGCTATACTGTAGTAAGATATCACTTAATATTGACTCTCTTGTACATAAGAATAATGTCCTTTATTAGCATGTCACCATAAGACTGAGCATCAGTTGTTTTAGCAGACTGACTGACTGAGCATCAGTTGTTTTAGCAGACTGACTGACTGAGCATCAGTTGTTTTAGCAGACTGACTGAGCATCAGTTGTTTTTAATCAGCCTGCCTAGGGGCATGGGATTCCATCAGCATGTTTGGTGAATTGTATAAAGTTGTGGTATGGTCCATATATGAACTATGAGCTCTGTACTGTAGTGATCTGCTCTGTAGGTATCTGGTTTGGCAGCTATCCAGCACCTCTCTCTGACGTTATTAAGAGACTAGATTGATTGTGTGTGTGTGTGGGGCCGGGACACGCGTCACTGTTACACAGCACAAGGCCATATACACCGGGTCAACACACTTGTTAATGATGTCGCCAGGGGAAAACAGTGTGACGTGCACACACACACCCCTTAACAGTCAGATAGTGTCGCATTCACACACACACTCCAAATACTGTCTACCTCTTAAAACGGTGTTAGATTTCACACACACACACACACACACACACACACACACACACACACACACACACACACACAGCCTGTAATTGCATTTGTTTCTTTCCGATCCCACAGATACAGCGGTGTTTGTATTCCGTTAGGGCACCATTCTCCTGAAACGTCTCGTCCTTGGTCTGTGAGTGACTAAGCACGCTGCTCGTTCCTATGGCAACCATTTTTGTTCCGACAGCGTTCTCAGCTAGACCGAGGTGCTGTCCTGGGAATCTAAAGACGCAGGATTATGAAGTATCTGACTGCTACATTCCTTGGTGCTGTCTGACTTCCTGATTAGACAGAGCCTGTTGATACCATGTAGATAGAATCTAAGTATCTAATCATTTTATTGTTACCACAGTCCTAGGTCAGGCAAGATCTATAGCTGTGAGACGCATTAACGATGAATTGACATGATAACCGGCATGTCAGTAATTAACAAGCTCAGGGTGAGTTTTAGTTCAGGCAGGCAGTGGAGCTGCAGAGGGGGGGTGTCAATGCAGGGCTTCAAGGTACGGTCTGATATCAGTAGTCATGGTGTCATACAGCAGAAAGCAAAGGCCTGACCAAGATGTTTTCTCATGAAGATAAGGTGTGTATTTCAGATAGATCTGCTGTACTGTAGAGGGGGGTGTCAATGCAGGGCTTCGAGGTACGGTCTGATATCAGTAGTCATGGTGTCATACAGCAGAAAGCAAAGGCCTGACCAAGATGTTTTCTCATGAAGATAAGGTGTGTATTTCAGATAGATCTGCTGTACTGTAGAGGGGGGTGTCAATGCAGGGCTTCGAGGTACGGTCTGATATCAGTAGTCATGGTGTCATACAGCAGAAACCAAAGGCCTGACCAAGATGTTTTCTCATGAGGACAAGGTGTGTATTTCAGATAGATCTGCTGTACTGTGCTCTTCTCGGCAAGTAATCAACACGTTGGGTCATTTTTGTTCCGTTTCTGATTTGTTTAAATTATGGGACAGTACAGGTGTTGTGACCAAGCATATGTAACGATTTCTAAGACTGTTGTGAAGTCTGGTAACATTGACGTAAATCAGCCTACAGGAAAGATAAATGCTGACAACTATTGATTGTCCCCATGCACCTTTACTAGGAACGTTGACGTCTATGGAAAGTCTAAGCTGAAAAATATGAATGGCTTATCCATGAAGTGGTTTAAATCGGAGAACGGACCATGCGTTGTAATTAAAATATGAATGAATACCCCAATACAAAGGAGCTTAGCAGTCTTAGTAGCTTCCGACAGGACGTGCTGTAATACGCTGTGGCTGGAACTGACCAGTGTGACAGGGATTATAGCCCAGGGAGGGGGTGGGGGCAGGAAGAGAGTGAGAGTAAGAGGGAGGGAGGGAGAGAGTGGGTGAGTAGAGATAGTTGTAACACTTTATGGTCCAGCCCCCAGCAGGGAAAGAACATTCCCAACCTCCACTTCTGGAACAGCTGTATCCCGAAGCCCTGACTGACTGACTAACTGCGCTCACTGACGGTTAGTGCAAGTGGGGACGCTGTGGAACAAGCTTTAGGGCTGGTACTTATCTCCAGTCAGATTAGTGACGGTGAAAGCAAGGTGTCTTTAGCCTTACAAGTGCATGACAACCAACCTGGTAAAGAGGAAACCTAGACTAATCTTCCTGGAATGAGAGGCAGGTTCTCTGTTTTCTGTGGAGAGGCATAACGAGAGAGAGAGAGGCAGGTTTTCTGTTGAGTCTGTGGAGAGGGATAACGAGAGAGAGGCAGGTTCATAATAGAAGTTTTGATATTTTTCTGTATTTGTTTACTAATGATTTACTTTCACCTCTTTATTTTGTTTTTCATTCCATGATCTTCAAAGGACGTTATGCAATAGTTAAGCTTAGATGCTGAAGTAACTGCCAAAGTTTGAGTCTCGGCTCCAACAGGAAGTGATGTTGTTGTTTGGTCTGATTGCGTATTGTCCAGGAGCCTTGGGAGGTAGGCTGTATCATATGATTTATACCTATGCTGTGTAACGTTAGCCTGTGTTATACTCTGTTATTATTTAATTTTTTTGTGTATTTTTCTCCCCTATTTCGTGGTATCCAACTGGTAGTAGTTAGTCTTGTATCATCGCTGCAACTCCCATACGGACTCAGGAGAGGCGATGGTCGAGAGCCATGCGTCCTCTGAAACAACCCAACCAAGCCGCACTGCTTCTTGACACACTGCTCACTTAACCCGGAAGCCAGCCACACCAATGTGTCGGAGGAAACACTGTACACCTGGTGACCTGGTCAGCGTGCACTGCGCCCGGCCCGCCACAGGAGTCGCTAGTGCGCGATGAGACAAGGATATCCCTGCCTGCCAAACCTTCCCCTAACCCGGATGACGCTGGGCCAATTGTGCGCCGCCCCATGGGTCTCCCAGTCGCGGCCGGCTGCGACAGAGCCTGGCCACTGCACTGCGCCACTCGGGAGGCTTGTTATAGTCTTATTGATCTGTAGCTTTAGCCTGTGTTATAGTCTATTATTGATGGAGGTCAATTGACCAGTCGTTGGTATAGCCATTGATTAAATCTGTGTGTGGAGCATTAAGATCGTCAAGTGTGCTGGAGTTGGTTTTCAATGTACTCCGTTATTGCCATTTGACCAATAGTCAAATTAAACTAATCACGTTTAAGGTTACTTCCTGGTTAGTGAATTCTTGCTCCACTGTAATACCAGTTGTGGATAAAGTGTCAAATGTACATGATTACACTGCAGCAGCCAGGCAGGAAGACCGTGTGTGGCCCACAGTCTCAACTCTCTCTGGGTTCCTTGTTGTTCCGGATGAGTGGTCATCCATCAGCAGCTCTGTTGTGGTCCGGAACAGGGCGAGATGGAGAAAGAGAGACTTGCAATTCTCCGACCATCAACATGATCTAATGGGTAGTTTTTAAAACCCTGACTCTCAATCCCTTACCAAACATCATCACTGTCCATCTAGTGTGTGTGTGTGTGTGTGTGTGTGTGTGCGCGTGCGCACGGCAACTCAGATAGTGTCTGTTTTTGATACCCAATCTCCTATTGACACTTAAAGATGACCTTTTAGCTTGTTGCTGATGCTACCTCTGCTAAGTCTGTCATGTTGATGCTACCTCTGCTAAGTCTGTCATGTTGATGCTACCTCTGCTAAGTCTGTCATGTTGATGCTACCTCTGCTAAGTCTGTCATGTTGATGCTACCTCTGCTAAGTCTGTCGTGTTGATGCTACCTCTGCTAAGTCTGTCATGTTGTCTCAATCTAAAGTTGGCTTGCGTACCTTTCTAGTTGTCTTCCCTCGTTAGGTTATGAGTTCTAGGCTAATAGTTCAGTGGTGCCTTTTTAAACCTCTGAATCTCTCAACTTCCCCTCCACCTCTCCATCCCCTCCCTCTCTTTATAGTACTCGACAGGCCTGCACTAGAGCGTGCCAGGGTCTCTCTCCCCCTCCAACAATCGCCAGGCGTGTACAGTTACCCATAATCCCCTGGGGGACAAAGACCTAAGAGTGTAACATGAACAGACACCAACTCTTAGATGTGGGGAGGGCAGCTCTAACTGAAGCCCAGAATGTCAGTCTGAGTCCCACATGGCACACTATTCCCTAAGTGCACTACTTTTGACCGGGACTCATAGGGTTACCCATAGGACTCTGGTCAAAAGTAGTGCACTATAGAGGGAATAGGGTACTATTTGGGACTTGGACTCCGTTCAAGAGCCTTTTGACCAAACGTGCCACTCGCTGTGTCCTTAATTCAAATGATCATGTATAGGCCAGTGTGTAGAGATGGATGGAGTGAGATGGAGTGTGGGTGTTGCTCTTACTAAATGGAGTTGATCCAGTGAAATGTGAGGATCTATAGGATTGTACATTGTTAGAGGGCTGTAGTCTCTTTCTAAGCGGGCCACTCTACTTGAACTAGGTGGGTCTTTCACACTATGGTGCCAACTCTATCCGTGCACTTTTAGTGTGGTTGGGATGGTAGTCTGTTAAGTATGTTTGCTCAAGTTCATACTCCCCAGAGGCCTCCATTTATAAATGGTGTGTGTGCACAAAATATGCCCCAAAACATGCATACACCAAGTAGGCATTTCTAAAAACTGAACTTGACGGTGAGATTGTGCGTATCCTCCTGCAAACTTTAGACCATGTTTACACACAGTTTGTAGCGGTTCAAGTTTTGTATTGCAAATGCACAAAGCAACCTCGTAGCCTTGTACATGAATATACGATGAATTATTCATAACAAAAAACAGGTAGCTAAATAGAATAACCATGCAATTAATGGCTGTTAGTGAGATGAAAGAGAATCGATTTATTTTATCTTTGCATTCTAAAATACTTTGAAATCTGTCATTTCCATGACCATTGCAGAATAAATTCCTCATCTTTTCTGACTGTGATGGTTTCAATACTCGCGACGTAGCCTATAGGCCAACAACAAGTTAGGATAGGCTACCATTTGTTTCTTTTAATTGGACTCACATCACAGTGGTAAATAGAAAAGCTACCGGTATGTTTAAGTATTTTGCCCAATGCAAGCCAATCCGAAGTGCTAGAACAGACGGTTCACCTTTTTTTTTTTTTACCTTTGTAGACTCCGTCTGAATAGCCAACTGTGACGTAAAATTCATCGAGTAGCCTAGGCATCTCATTTACACACTACATATATCATAACCATTGCAGAATAAATTCCTCACCTTTTCTGACCATGAAGTAGTACAACAAATGACCATGCGCATCTCTAATTTAATTGGGCCTATTAGATATTCTAATTTAATGTTTTTGCTCCATGCATCCGAAAGGGAGCGCGGTTTATAACATACAGGTGAACAGACCGTTGATCTTTTGCATTGAAAAGCGATCTGTTTCCAGGTCAAAAATTCATTCGTTTTTAGAAATGGTCAGAAGGCCCACAGCAAATGTCTTGGCCTAATTCCAATCCCTCCAAAGTATACAGCAAATGTCTTGGCCTAATTCCAATACTTCCAAAGTATACAGCAAATGTCTTGGCCTAATTCCAATACTTCCTAAGTATACAGCAAAAAGGGCGTTATTGTCACCATACAAGGTGAATGATGGGCATTATTCTGGCGGAGTTTAAATGCTCGTTCACACTTGTACAGTTTTACGACAGGTCTGTTTTATAACGGGAAACATGCATAAATATTTCATTTTTTAAAATTGCATTTTTGTATATTTTTTACAATTACAATTGTCTTAAACCACCACCGCATTTCAAAACTGTCAAACAAGTCAGTTGGTTGGTTTGGCTGGCTAGCTAATTAGCAGCTGGCTAGCTGGATGTTTTGAGTTCAAGGTTGACCGGAGAAGCCTAAAGCAAGAGCCAAGAGAGGACACCTGAGATGACAGAGGACGAGCGCAGATGCTCGGTAGTACTACAAGGTTACTTTGGACAATTGTCGACGTACAGTGAGCCTAGCTACCCGGCTACAGAGACCAGTCATCATTGATCCGGGTCCAGACCTGTCTGACCCTGTCCCTGACCAAGGCTCCTGAGTCTTTTAACTGGCTGTGACCGACTGATGCCACCTCCCTCCACACAGACATGTATCACACCATGTCACATGATTCATTTGTTTATTTAATTATTGTTTATTTATTCACATCAGCTCTTAGCTGACAATGTTGTACACCTTGACGATAAACTAAACCTTAATGTAGCATTCATGAAGCCTTCAAAACACTCTTGTCATAGGAAACACACAATTCTCTTGACATTACACCTCAGCTCTAACAACCCTTTAACACCTCCCAGTATGGCAGAGCTGTACAATGCTACAGTGGTACCTCCCTCCCTCTCAGGTGACCTGTTCTGTATTGAGGTAAATACCAAAGGGCAGTGGCTCTATATTGGACTCTGTCTCAGGTGTACCAGCTCACCTGTCAGCTAGCGTTCCCACAACTGCAGAGGGCTAATGCATGTTTGATAAGGCCAGTGTGATACACACACACACACTCAGGTCTGCAGTCGCCCGCCCAGCCCTAACTCATGCATTAGCAATGAGACAGGGTCACACTCCATGGCACGGGGATGAGTCCCCATAACATCAGTAACACAACTCAGAACAGCAGAGGGAAGAGTCCCCACAGCACCAGTAATACAACTCAGAACAGCAGAGGGAAGAGTCCCCTCAGCACCAGTAATACAACGCAGAACAGCAGAGGGAAGAGTCCCCACAGCACCAGTAATACAACTCAGAACAGCAGAGGGAAGAGTCCCCACAGCACCAGTAACACAACTCAGAACAGCAGAGGGAAGAGTCCCCTCAGCACCAGTAATACAACGCAGAACAGCAGAGGGAAGAGTCCCCACAGCACCAGTAATACAACGCAGAACAGCAGACGGAAGAGTCCCCACAGCACCAGTAACACAACTCAGAACAGCAGAGCGAAGGGTCCCCTTAACACCAGTAATACAACGCAGAACAGCAGAGGGAAGAGTCCCCACAGCACCAGTAATACAACGCAGAACAGCAGAGGGAAGAGTCCCCACAGCACCAGTAATACAACTCAGAACAGCAGAGGGAAGAGTCCCCACAGCACCAGTAATACAACTCAGAACAGCAGAGCGAAGAGTCCCCTTAACACCAGTAATACAACGCAGAACAGCAGAGGGAAGAGTCCCCACAGCACCAGTAATACAACGCAGAACAGCAGACGGAAGAGTCCCCACAGCACCAGTAATACAACGCAGAACAGCAGAGGGAAGAGTCCCCACAGCACCAGTAATACAACGCAGAACAGCAGACGGAAGAGTCCCCACAGCACCAGTAATACAACTCAGAACAGCAGAGGGAAGAGTCCCCTCAGCACCAGTAATACAACGCAGAACAGCAGAGGGAAGAGTCCCCACAGCACCAGTAATACAACGCAGAACAGCAGAGGGAAGAGTCCCCACAGCACCAGTAATACAACGCAGAACAGCAGAGGGAAGAGTCCCCACAGCACCAGTAATACAACGCAGAACAGCAGAGGGAAGAGTCCCCACAGCACCAGTAATACAACGCAGAACAGCAGAGGGAAGAGTCCCCACAGCACCAGTAATACAACGCAGAACAGCAGACGGAAGAGTCCCCACAGCACCAGTAACACAACTCAGAACAGCAGAGGGAAGAGTCCCCACAGCACCAGTAATACAACTCAGAACAGCAGAGGGAAGAGTCCCCACAGCACCAGTAACACAACTCAGAACAGCAGAGGGAAGAGTCCCCACAGCACCAGTAACACAACTCAGAACAGCAGAGGGAAGAGTCCCCACAGCACTACAGATACATGGTTAGACATGATCACTGACTGGATAACAATGCAGTGACTGCAGTCTTCACTTACTGCTACCTGCGTCCCACACATCAGATTAACCGTGATGTCATGACATCAAAGTGATGGCCTTTAGAATAACCTATTAGCCTGCTGAATGAAGTGGTTAATGCCATCACTGTGCATTTGAATGGCTTCCTGAATCTTATTTATTCAACCTATATTCATCCAGGCAAGTCGGTTAAAGATGCGCTATGCAGATAACGCTCCGCCATTTCCTGGTTGCTAAAATTCCCAAATTTGCCTAATTTCAATTTATGTGACAAAAATAAAGTGTAATGTAGAGTCTTTGTACCATCTAAACCGCTGTGAAATATATTTTCTAAAACCAAAAATATAGTATTTTCAGCTGTTTTGAAGCTGCTGTACAGAAGTTAAAGACTAAATTTAAATCCGGGAAGCATAGAACACGTCTACCGCTTCTTAGACTTTGATGCGAATGACCAATCTATAAATTGCATTTCTATGTGAATTTGGCCAGGCCGCCTAAAAAGTTTTACATATTGCAGCTTTAAGAACTAATTATCACTTACCATGACAACCTGACAAGTATTGGGTTGGTTGATGATTTTTGAGTGTGCAGTAGGTTGTTGTTGGAGTGGATAGGAGTTTTATCGAGAACACGCTAGGTAAGGCAGTACTATCAGTTACTCTCACTGTTGTCTAGGTGTCGTAGTGAGCTCATAGTCTATGGGCTTTCTATTGTCACTGGGCCATTCATTGGTGAAGCACTGTCCTGGATATGAAAATTAAACTGATCCTTATTATAGCCCCTCTCTTTCTCACTCTGACCCAGATTAACACACACACACTGACAGGCAGGTGGGAGTCTTTGAGCCTGTATACCGCAAGCTATCTATCTTAGTTTGTGGATATGGAGCTGCAGATTGTTCCTCGTTTAGACCAAGGTCTCGCATCGTGTTCCCAGAGGACTGCTAGGTAAATGGAGGTTCCTCTCTCTCTCTCTCTCTCTCTCTCTCTCTCTCTCTCTCTCTCTGGATCTTTCCCTCTCAGGAACCTGCTGCATATCTGTTGTTTACTTGGAAAAAGCAAAGTGACTCCATCTGGTGTTTTCAGTATCTCAGCAAGCGAACACTTTCCCCTTCATCGTTATCATGTGCACAAGATCTGGGGTGTGTTCATTCAACAAGTGTTTCTTATTGGACAAGTTCAGGCCGTCCTGACATGTTTCAGTCCGCCTTCTGATGTTTGGTGCCTAATGAATGCCACCCTGATCGTTTCTGTTTCTCCACTTAGTTCAGTTTAGTCTCTGCATTCACCCTCGTACTGTAGAGTTGTGGGCATCTGGCTCGTCCCAAACGGCACTATAGCAGTTTTCCCCAACTCCAGTCCTCCAGTACCCCAAACAGCACACATTTGTGTTGTAGTCGCCCAGACAAACTCACCTGATTCAACTCATTTTGAGGGCTGGATGATTAGTTGACAAGTTGAATCAGATGTGGTTGGACGGTGCTACAGCAGAAATGTGTGCTGTTGAGAGGACTGGAGTAGGGAAACACTCCCCTACACCACTACCTTTGACCAGAGCCCTATGGGGCCTGTTCAAAAGTAGTGCACTAAAAGGGGAATAGGGTGCCATTGGGATGCACTCTATGGCCTTTCTAACATTGCTTAAACTTCAACAGAGCTATTGTTTGTAGCTTTTCAATACTACAGAGACCAACTTGTGTCTTTATTTACCCTTGGTTATGAGTATCAAAGCCAATTTCATTAATTACGGACAATATTTCATCCTAAGATGGTTGACCTCATTGGTTTAAATGGCAACAGATTCTTAACGCCATATTAATGACTTTTAGTAGAAACTAGGACGGATTTCTGCGTATTGTAATGCCACCTACTGTATGAACGGCAGGGTATCAGTTGTTTGAAAATCCTTCCAAGATAAAAAGTTTTTGAATTTGGGATTCAAGCATTACATGAGTTTCCACATCATAACTAATTAGGTTATGTTGGTTTACTGTGTGCTTTTGTTGAAATGTTTTGTGTTGTGGTGTAATATCCAGTTTAATCACTTCCTATGGTTGACCAACAGAGGGCAGCAGAGGTCTCGCTGTCTTTCTGTCTGTTTCTCTGTCTTTCTGTCTCTGTTTCTCTGTCTTTCTGTCTCTGTTTCTCTGTCTTTCTGTCTGTTTCTCTGTCTTTCTGTCTGTTTCTCTGTCTTTCTGTCTCTGTTTCTCTGTCTTTCTGTCTCTGTTTCTCTGTCTTTCTGTCTCTGTTTCTCTGTCTTTCTGTCTCTGTTTCTCTGTCTTTCTGTCTCTGTTTTATGATACTGTTGTGTTAATATCGTAGACACTGTCAAATAAAGTATTTTCAACATAATAACTGTGATATTGATGCCTGTGTTTCCTTGTCGTTGTGTTTTCCAGAGGTTTTCAGTAGAGGAGCTCTGAAGAGTATGGACTCCACTCCAGTGACTGAACTAAAGGGTCAGTTGAAGGGGCCTTAGAATGGGACCACTCCTCACTTCCTCACTTGTCCAAAAGTGCACTTCAATATCTACCTCTCAGTGACTCCTAGGCCTATAGGGACTGCTGACTACTTATCACTGGTATTGCGCTGATCTGAGTCAGCTTTAATCAATGAAACACCTTGCTCAGTAGACGTCTGCCTACATAGGTAAACAGTTGTAAGCATGGAGTTCTCCGTGGTTTGACTTTGTTTTGAGGTCTTTAGCAGTTAGCGACATCAGCTTTCCCCACGCACTCCCGGAGACCAGAGATGAGTGTGTCTCAGCCCGGGGAACGCGTCCCCGTCGGGGGCATGAATGGCTCCGGACTGAGGCTCCCCCTCCTCCGCACCGGTGACCAAAATGGCAATGCTTTCCCTGTCTCCTCTTCCTCCTCCTCTTCCTCTCCAGACTCCCTGCAGAGTCTGAGCAGCCTGGACGTCGACATGGAATGCGTTATGTCGACCCAAATCAAAATGGCCGCTGTCTCACCCGCTGCGGAACTGCCTCAGACTGAGTTCTCTGAATCCAACGACAACTCGGTGTCTGTCTACCTGGACGCTGATGAGGACTCCTGGAACGACAACCTGACCCTCGCCATGAGCATTGCTGGGATACGGGAGCATAGAAACGGTAGCCAAGGCGATCTCCATGACAACGTTAACAGTGTGGCGAGCAACAGCGGTGGGAGAAGGGGCTCTTCCCCGGACTCGGCGGCCACGGAGATCCCAGGTGACGAGGATGATGAGGAAGGGTTTTTCCTGTCGGTGAGCTCGGACATGGTGATGAGGAGAATCAGCCTGATCGACTCGGAGCGGCTCCCCAGCAGTGGGGTGTCCATCCTGGAGGACTCGGACACGGCCTCCCCCTCCACCACGGCTCCCATCCAGGCTCCACTCTCCGCCCCATTGCCTGACCTCTGTAAGGGCCTTGAAGGGAGGAAGAGTCCTCATGCTGGGTCCATCACCATGGAACTCCAGAACCTCCAGACCGGGGCTAGCAGCTCACCGGGTCTGCCCGATAGAGAGGCACTTCAGGTGGGGGTGGATCTGCCCGAGGAGGCCTGCACTCTGGATATTCTCCCCATGGTGGAGGCAGCGGACACCGAGCCTATTGTGGCACTAGAGGTTCTTCTCAGTGAGACTATAGTGTCTCCAGATTCTGAATGCTTCACTGTAGTCTCCCAGACCTCCACCTCAGTACAAGTCTCCAAGGGTGTGGATTTGGCAGTGTCCCCCTTTACCGTTCCCCAGTCTCCAAACAAAGGGTCCAAAGGTGCGAGCCCCGTCTTCCGAAAGACCAAGGAACACTCGTGTGCAACTCGGGTCAAACCGAACGCCGCCATCGCCAAGACAGCGGTCACCACGACATCCAAACCTGGTAGGACCGACGTCAAGAGGTTCCCCAAACCTGACCTGAAGAACGTCAAGTCTAAGGTCATGTCCAGGCCCGCCTCTACAACCAGAACAGCCAATCAGACGCAGGGAAAAACTGCTCCGGCCAATGAAAAGAAAGCCCCAGACGGAGTCAAAAGGCAAAGGTCATCTTTGGGTCAAACTAAAGTAGCTTCGCTGAAGCCGAGCCCCAAACCCAGACCCAATCAAAACCCAGAGCCCAGAGTCTCTAACCAATCTGAGAAGAGGAGGAAGGGCACTTTAGTCAATGGCATTCGCTCCACCTCCAGCAGCTCTCTGGGTTCAGAGTTGGCTGTGGATGGGCACCGTTGGACGCCTGGGGAGGGTCTCCTAAATGGAGAAGAGGGTACTACAGGAGTGTGCACTACAGGAGTGTGCACTACAGGAGTGTGCACTACAGGAGTGTGCACTACAGATGACACTACAGAGGGAGCAGGGGGTGAGACACCTGTAGAACAAAGGAGAAGAAATGGCACAGTAAGTAGCCCACTGTGTGTGTGTGTGGGGGGGGTGTTTGTTCTATTACGGCCATGTTTAAATAGTTTGGTCAAATCTTTCCTTCGTTCCTCCCTCTCTTCCTTGAAAGAATCACTGATCTGCATTTCACATGATATAACCAATACACACCAGACTGCCCTCACCCAATTCAACTTGGCCAGATCAGTGACTTCCTCAAGAAGTCTTTTTAGTATCCACAACAGGGGCTGTTAGTGAACTGACTGAGATTTCCAGTCACCAGGAACATACTTTATCAGGATGATATGACGCATGTATAGAACAAGCCCAAGGCTGGTTTCATCTCTAAACGGTGGGAGCAGTGGTTTTAGGTGAGGGAGTGGCAGTGGTTTGTTGTTGGTATTTTGCTTTTAAATCCATTGACAGGTTTCAACTCTTCCTGTGTTTGTGAGTGGCGTGATTGAGTAGTTCCTCAGGCAAGTCTGGCTGCGAGCATGTCATCACATGATTTAACTATGTTGTTAGTCAGGCTTAAGTAATCCTTGGCTAAAGGAGAGCTTTGGGTTTAAATGTCAACTGTATCATTCACTGCAGTATAATGCTGAACATTGAACCCCAATCAGTGTTGGGGTTCTGTTGAATGACAGCATGAGTCAAATCATTTTTTGTGTGGAATGTCTTGACATCTGCGGGTGTGTGTGACACGTCGGTTGTTGAATGTTCCGCCACATTCTATTCTCAGTTTGAAACAGTCCTCAGAACAGATTTGTTGCTCAGACACTTCTCATATGAAGGCAAAAGCCATTTGTCAAACTGTTCTGAATAGCGTAAGAATAGTCTGAACATTTATAGTAGTCAAGTCTTTTCTTTGAAAACTCGCCTGCAAACTCACTCCATATGTGCCCTGTGTTTACAGAAAGAGGGGAGGAAAGAGGGGGAGGGAATAAAGAGGGAGGGAATAAAGAGGGAGAGAAACTGGTCCCAGCAGTGAATCCCAGAGGGAATGTAGTACAATAGCAACTTTTTTACCTCAGAGTTCCAGCCTACTCCTATTTCCTCTCTCTCTCTCTCCTCCCCCTCCTTCTCACTCCTCCTGCCTGTGTGCTTCTACTTCCACATTTCTGCCTACGACTCTGGAATGGCCAACACCATGGTCTCGGTGCGCAGCTCCGAGCTGGGCCCCATGGGCTGGGACGCGGTAACTAAACGACAGCTCTTTCTGCAGAAGGTCTCCTCCAAGCTGGGGCCCTCATCGGTCAGACAGCTGCCCCAGGTCAAGGGCAGGGGGACCGGGGGAGCGAGCAACACCGGGGGACCCTCCCTGTCTCCCACCTCTCCAGCTCCAGTAGGAGGGAGTTTTGGCTCCAGGCTGCCCCCTCCGGCTCCTCCTACGACGGGGAAGGACGGCCAGACCACTGGGAGTGTGTCTCCACCGAGAGGACGACCAAGTCCGACAGCTGGTGACTACACACACACACACACACACACACACACACACACACACACACACACACACACACACACACACACACACACACACATCTTTCTGTGTGTCAGCAACTTGATAAAGTGTATAAATGACAAAGTGTAGAAAAGACATTGCTGTGTGTGTAGAGACTTGAAACTGTGTGTGTGTGTGTGTGTGTGAGCGCGTGTGAGTGAATATGTGTGTGAGTGAGGTGTAGTGGAATGTGAAAGGCATTCTCAGCTCTGCATTGTCAGCCTGCTCATTTCCTGCTGCTGCTGCAGAGATGAGGGCACTTAAACACACACTCTGGATGGGGTAAACAAGACACACACTCGTACGCATCACACACACGCACGCTCCATATGCACACACACACACACACACACACACTCAATACAGATCAGAACAAGACAATCAGACAGAAACAAACACATGGAGCAACAGAGAGATTGTGTGTGTGGACGTGTTTAACCAGAAGTTCCCACAAGAATGGTAAACAAACAAAAATTTGACTGACTGCGGATATTTTGTTGGTCCCCACAAGGTCAAATGCTATTTCTATGGGGTTTAGGTTAGAATTAGAGGTTGACTGATTAATCGGCTGATTTCAAGGTTTCATAACAATCGGTAATTGTCATTTTTGGACGCATATTTAGTTAAAATAAATTAATGTTAGCAGGCAATATTAACTAGGGAAATTGACACTTCTCTTGCGTTCTGTGCAAGCAGAGTCAGGGTATATGCAGCAGTTTGGGCCGCCTGGCTCGTTGTGAACTGTGTGAAGACCATTTATTCCTAACAAAGACCTTAATTAATTTGCCAGAATTGTACATAATTAGGACATAACATTGAAGGTTGTGCAATGTAACAGCAATATTTAGACTTTTTGATGCCACCCGTTAGATAAAATACAGAACGGTTCCGTATTTCACTGAAAGAATAAACGTTTTGTTTTCGAAATGATAGTTTCCGGATTTGACCATATTAATGACCAAAGGCTCGTATTTCTGTGTGTTTATTATATTATAATTAAGTCTATGATTTGATAGACTGCTCTGACTGAGCGGTGGTAGGCAGCAGCAGGCTTGTAAGCATTCATTCAAACAGCACTTTCCTGCGTTTGCCAGCAGCTCTTTGCAATGCTTGACGCACAGCGCTGTTTATGACTTCAAGCCTATCAACTCCTGAGATTAGGCTGGCAATACTATAGTGCCTATAAGAACATCCAATAGTCAAAGGTATATGAAATACATATGGTATAGAGAGAAATAGTCCTATAATTACTATAATAACTACAACCTAAAACTTCTTAAATGGAAATATTGAAGACTCATGTTAAAAGGAACCATAAGCTTTCATATGTTCTCATGTTCTGACCAAGGA
Source organism: Oncorhynchus mykiss (assembly GCF_013265735.2). Taxonomy (NCBI): domain Eukaryota; kingdom Metazoa; phylum Chordata; class Actinopteri; order Salmoniformes; family Salmonidae; genus Oncorhynchus; species Oncorhynchus mykiss. Next base: position 72,693,710 of record NC_048574.1, read on the forward strand.
ACTTTAACATTTTTTACATGCACATATTGCACTTTTACTTTCTTCTCCAACACATTATTTAAACCAAAATGAACATGTTTCATTATTTATTTGAGTATTATTTATGTATTTTATTAAGTTAAAATAAAAGTGTTCATTCAGCATTGTTGAATGAGTAATTGTCATTATTACAAATATATATAATTAGTCCGATTTTAATCGGTATCGGCTTTTTTGGTCCTCCAATAATCGGTATCGGCGTTGAAAAATCATAATCAGTCGACCTCCGGTTAGAATTAAGTTTAGGGTTAGGAGCTATGGTTAGTTTTAGGGTTAGAAGCTAGTGTTAGGTTTAGGGTTAAGGTACGGGTTAGGGGTTAAGGAAAATAGGATTTTGAATGGGACTGAATTGTATGTCCCCCACAAGGTTAGCTGCGCAAGAGTGTGTGTGTCGATCTCCAGACTGTGTGTTTCTGCTTGGGTCTGTCTCAGTTCTGCGCAGAGTTACATAAGATAACTCTCTCTCTCTCTATTTTCATCTCTCTCTCATCATGTTCCCTCACCACACATCTTTTAAAAGCCATTTAAAATGGGAGACTGACTGACTGTGTGCTGTGCTTGTGACCATGCGTGTCTGCGGTCTAATTTTACTCTAACTTCCCTCTGTGTCCTCTCAGAGGAAGTCGAAAAGCATATGCAACCCTCTTGCTCTCTCCTTCTTCCTTCTTTCGGGTCCTCTCTTCCTTCTGCCAGAGTGGTTGGATCCAATGTTTGATTCTCTCAGTCCCCATACACACAAAAGGCTTTTCTTGTGTGGGGAAATTGAGACTACTGTTAGCGTGACGTGGGTCATTGGGAGTAAGTCCCAAATGCCACCCTATTCCCTATATAGTGCACTGCTTTTGACAAAAGCCATATGAGCCCTGGTAAAAAGTAGTCCACTACATAGGGAATAGGGTGTCTTTTGGGACGTAGTCTTTGATACGCGAGACATCAACATGTTGTCTTCCATCTAGTCTTCAGACGTAGAAAAAGTACGCCTTTCCTACGCACTTCTCAGTGTTTGGTAATCAGACGTAGAAAATGTACGCCTTTCCTACGCACTTCTCAGTGTTTGGTAATCAGACATACCTTATTCAGTCACGTAACGCACTCTGCATTTTCATTCAACGGGGTTTTCAGTACATGGGGTTTTCAGTACATGAGGTTTTCAGTACATGAGGTTTTCAGTACATGAGGTTTTCAGTACATGAGGTTTTCAGTACATGGGGTTTTCAGTACATGGGGTTTTCAGTACATGGGGTTTTCAGTACATGTGTCTTAAGCCATCCCTTTAAATACGCTGTATCTTTGATTTTAGAATTCTGTTGACCGACTCACTAGAATATATGGAGAGAACAGGTTCAGAAAATTAGGGATCAATGAAAGAAAGCCATCTAAATTAATGCATTTTCATCTCTGTTTTACATTTTGGTTATTCAGCAGACGCTTTTATCCAGAGTGACTTACAGGAGCAATTAGGGTTACGTGTCTTGCTCAAGGGCACATTGGCGGATTTTTCATGTAGTCGGGACGGGGATTCGAACCAGCGACCTTTCGGTTAATGGCCCAACGCTCTTAATCCCTGGGCTACCTGCCACCCTGTTTTAGCACCAATTGGCAGGTTTAAAAATAGTCTGATTTCGTCAGTTATTTAGGGTTAAGAAAGTATTTGAGTCATAAAACAGGTTTGGAGAGCCTTTAATCAAAAATACTGTGGTTTGATTCATCCTGAAAATTGCCACCTTCAGTTTGTCAACCCATGATAATGTTGCAAGATTAGTGTCCATTCAAATATAACAGGGAGAATAATGTACAATAGTAGGCTATACCCTCACCTATTATAACAGGGAGAATAATGTACAATAGTAGGCTATACCCTCACCTATTATAACAGGGAGAATAATGTACAATAGTAGGCTATACCCTCACCTATTATAACAGGGAGAATAATGTACAATAGTAGGCTATACCCTCACCTATTATAACAGGGAGAATAATGTACAATAGTAGGTTATACCCTCACCTATTATAACAGGGAGAATAATGTACAATAGTAGGCTATACCCTCACCTATTATAACAGGGAGAATAATGTACAATAGTAGGCTATACCCTCACCTATTATAACAGGGAGAATAATGTACAATAGTAGGCTATACCCTCACCTATTATAACAGGGAGAATAATGTACAATAGTAGGTTATACCCTCACCTATTATAACAGGGAGAATAATGTACAATAGTAGGCTATACCCTCACCTATTATAACAGGGAGAATAATGTACAATAGTAGGCTATACCCTCACCTATTATAACAGGGAGAAAAATGTACAATAGTAGGCTATACCCTCACCTATTATAACAGGGAGAATAATGTACAATAGTAGGCTATACCCTCACTTATTATAACAGGGAGAATAATGTACAATAGTAGGCTATACCCTCACCTATTATAACAGGGAGAATAATGTACAATAGTAGGCTATACCCTCACCTATTATAACAGGGAGAATAATGTACAATAGTAGGCTATACCCTCACTTATTATAACAGGGAGAATAATGTACAATAGTAGACTATACCCTCACCTATTATAACAGGGAGAATAATGTACAATAGTAGACTATACCCTCACCTATTATAACAGGGAGAATAATGTACAATAGTAGGCTATACCCTCACCTATTATAACAGGGAGAATAATGTACAATAGTAGGCTATACCCTCACCTATTATAACAGGGAGAATAATGTACAATAGTAGACTATACCCTCACCTATTATAACAGGGAGAATAATGTACAATAGTAGGCTATACCCTCACCTATTATAACAGGGAGAATAATGTACAATAGTAGGCTATACCCTCACCTATTATAACAGGGAGACTAATGTACAATAGTAGGTTATACCCTCACCTATTGCCTGCACTAACTATCAGGTTGTAACTGTTACGGCTTGGGCTGCACTCCGCTCCATAACAGTTTAGTTAGCCTACGTGTAAAAACAAATTAGATCAACTGATACTAATGATCCTCAGCAACCATACGGACGTGACAGCGTTTACAGAGGAGGAAAAGGAATGTGAAGGAAACAATGGAATGATAATATAGGCTATACCACCCGAAGGGAACTAACAGTACATTGGCGGTTGAATATGTGTGGTTATTAGTCCTACTGATAGTTGATACTGATAGTGGATAATATTTAACATGAAAGTCGGGGTGGCCTATAATTAAAACATTCGAGAGTAACCATCCCTCAAAGTTAATTAATTAATTAAAATACGGAATAATGCCAAAGCATTTCATAAACTTTACTGTGGGAAAGTTGATTTGTTGATAATGCTTCAGGTTGCTGCCAAATGACTGGTTTAACGTTTGTCTCCAGTGACTATAATGTAAAATGGATCTAAAACAAGTCTATTTACAATCCCCTGATCCAAACGGATGACTCATTTACCTAGCTCTTATCGATAGCTCTTATCAAGTTGTAAATGACAATGTATGGAGAATGGTGTTATTTCTGTCTGACAAAATAAATTAGTATTTTTCCACTTGAAACGGGTAGGTAGACCTGGTTTCCTTGCAGGTAAAGATGGTCAAATTATGAGGGAATTAAGTTGAGGTCAGAATACATCATATCTGTAGACACACCTCCTCCACACCTTCATTCATTATGAGGGAATTAAGTCAAGGTCAGAATACAGCATATCTGTAGACACACCTCCTCCACACCTTCATTCATTATGAGGGAATTAAGTCAAGGTCAGAATACAGCATATCTGTAGACACACCTCCTCCACACCTTCATTCAGTATGAGGGAATTAAGTCAAGGTCAGAATACATCATATCTGTAGACACACCTCCTCCACACCTTCATTCATTATGAGGGAATTAAGTCAAGGTCAGAATACATCATATCTGTAGACACGCCTCCTCCACACCTTCATTCATTCAAGCTCCAGACCCAATGAATAGCAGGTGAATAGAATGCTATTTTCATGCTTAGGTTTAAGGTCAATATATACATGGAGAGAAAAGTGCATAAAAAAAAGGGAATTGTGTTCCATTTACACACGCTTAACCCGGGTCGGGATTCCCCCACAACAGCCTGTCTGTCATTTAACTATTTGTTTCCATAACCGCTAGGCTGCAGTGTGTGATATGGGACAGTTGGGATTCGGGGGCGGATTGGATCTGAGGGTGTGTGTGTGTGTGGAAGAATGAATCTATCAGAAAACCAGATCTGCGTCTTGTCAGAAAAGGTCAAATTCTGAGCGGACAATAAGTTTCCTTGTTTCTGAAAAACGGTGCCAAATTTGACCCCGAACTCTGGCCATTTTGAAAAGGCGTCTTTGAGAAGCACATTCAGAGAAACCTTCTCCACCCAAATAAGAGTTCAAAGGCTGTCTGTTACTCATTCACCATCATTTGTTTCAAATCCAATCAAATGTTATTGGTCACAAATACGTGTTAAGCAGATGTTGTTGCGGGTGTAGCGAAATGCTTGTGTTTGTTTCTAGCTCCGACAGTGCAGTAATATCTAACAAGTAATATCTAACAAGTAATATCTAACAAGTAATATCTAACAATTTCGCAACAATACACAAAACGAAGTAAAGGAATGGAAATAAGAATATATTCGAATGTTAGAGCAGCATAGACTAAAATACAGTATATATACAGTGTATATACATATGAGATGAGTAATACCAAATATGTAAACATTATTAAAGTAACTAGTGTTCCATTTATGGCCAGTGATTTCAAGTCTATGTATATAGGCAGCAGCCTCTAATGTGCTAGTGATGGCTATTTAACAGTCTGATGACCTTGAGATAGAAGCTGTTTTTCAGTCTCTCAGTCCCAGCTTTGATGCACCTGTACTGACCTCACCTTCTGGATGATAACGGGGTGAACAGGCAGTGGCTCGGGTGGTTGATGTCCTTGATGATCTTTTTGTCCTTCCTATGGCATCAGGTGCTGTAGTTGTCCTGGAGGGAAGGTAGTGAGCCCCCGGTGATGCGTTGGGCAGACCGCACCACCCCCTGGAGTGCCCTGTGATTGCGGGCGGTGCAGTTCAAATCAAACTTTATTTGTCACATGCGGCGAATACAAGTGTAGAACTTACCGTGAAATGCTTCCTTACAAGCCCTTAACCAACAGTGCAGTTCAAGAGGAGTGAAGAAAATATTTACCAAATAAACTAAAGTAAAAAGTAGAAAAAAGTACAAATTAAAATAACACAATGTTGCCCTACACCACATTGTCTGTGTGGGTGGACCATTTCAGTTTGTCAGTGATGAGTACGCCCAGGAACTTGAATCTTTCCACCTTCTCCACTGTCGTCCTGTCGATGTGGATAGGGGCATGCTCCCTCTGCTGTTTCCTGAAGTCCACGATCATCTCCTTTGTTTTGTTGACGTTGAGTGAGAGGTTATTTTCCTGGCACCACACTCCCAGAGCCCTCACCGGTCTCGTCGTTGTTGGTAATCAAGCCCACTACTGTTGTGTCGTCTCCAAACTTGATGATTGCGTAGGAGGCGTGCTTTGACCTAATGTCTTATGTGGTTACTGAGGCAACATGCTTGTGTTCAAAACCATGCTTGTGCTTGTGTTCATTTTTTACCTTGTTGTAAACACTCACCGCAAGGTGAACACACAACTCCTAATGTTGCCTAGGTAACATAAACACGTATATGTGTATCTTCCTAAGACATTCAGGCAACCAACACACAGCTAGCTATAAGTTCTCAATTATACACGGAGTATACAAAACATTAGGCTCTTTCCATGACAGACTGACCAGGTGAATCCAGGTGAAAGCTATGATCCCTTATTGCTATCACTTGTTAAATCTACTTCAATCAGTGTAGATGAAGAAGGATTTCAAAGCCTTGAAACATGGATTGTGTATGTGTGCCATTCAGAGGGTGAATGGGCAAGACACAATATTTAAGTGCCTTTGAATGGGGTATGGTAGTAGGTGCCAGACGCACCGGTTTGTGTCAAGAACTGCAGCGCTGCTGGGTTTTTCACGCTCTAAAGTTTTCTCGTATGTACCAAGAATGGTCCATCACCCAAAGGACATCCAGCCAACTTCACACAACTGTGGAACGCTTAGGAGTCAACATGGGCCAGCATCTCTGTGGAACGCTTTCAACACCTTGTACTGTAGAGGACGAATCGAGGCTGTTCTGAGGGCGAAGGGGAGGGGTGCAACTCTATATTAGGAAGGTGTTCCTAGTGTTTGGTAACTGAGTGTATAATACAGTATGTATTTGCTGTCAAAGGGCTATTTTGGTGGTCCTGCAGTAACTAACACTGTACACAGGAGGTCTATTCAGTCATGTTACTGTACTATCCAACAGCTTGAGCTAGACATTTCCTGTACACACAGATCCAGGACCAGCTTGCCCTGCTCCAGTCCTAACCCTGACCATCATGATGGAAAACGTCAAACTGACCGCACAGTAGATCATTGTTATCCTACTACTAATCTCTACACAGCAGTGCTCTTCCTCTCTTTCCTGTCTCTGATGAGCAAAGCCGATGGTGACGAAACCCACAGGTCCACTCAGGGCGTTGTCCTGGATACACATGTACACATCCTTGAGTTTTGACACACACAAACAACGTCTCTGCTATTGTCTCTCTCACACTGTCTCTCTCACACACACACACACACACAGGGCAGTGGTGTGAAAAAGGAAGAGCCATAGGGCCTTGGGGAGGTGTTCCTACTGATAGTGAAGCATGTTTGATTAAGTATGGGGAAACATCTAAAGGAAAGGAGGAGGGAGGAGGAGGTGTTGTTAGTTCCCACCAAGCCCTCCCCTAAGCTGGAGAACAGCCCAGGGGTTACCAGACCTGGGTCAAGTTAAACTACAGTATTTGGCTCTGTGGGTCATGGACAGACATTGTACCAGACATTGGACAAATGAATATGTCAAAAAGTATTTGTGTTGTGCGTGTGATTCATCTTGTGTGGGCGCTAAATCCAAATGCAGCTCAAGTATCTGGAATAGCCTGTAAGATCCAGGGTCCTGTTCAATATCAGCTAGTAGAAACTATTTCAAACAGAGTGAAACAGGAAAGTACTTCATTAACTTGTACTGTAAGACTAAGAATTTAACCTTAACTAGTCACGTTGCCAAATGTGTTGTTACGTTGTGGCCCACTGAACATGACCCAGGTCTGAGGTGTAAGACTAGCCATGTATCCAGATAGTTCATATCATGTTATTATACAGTGCTGCTAGCGTCACTGCAGTTTATTATGTTCAGGAGACGCAGCCCAGTCACTACATGGTGCTCTGTTACAGTATTCAGCAACACTACAGGAACACTATAGGAACATAACCCCTCCCTCTGTGAAAGACCAACCCTGTTCTATTTCAGAACCTTTGACTAGAGGTCACAAACCTCATTCACCTCACACTGGAGCCAAATCTCTGCACCCTAACGTGTGTGTGTGTGTGTGTGTGTGTGTGTGTGTGTGTGTGTGTGTGTGTGTGTGTGTGTGTGAGAGAGAGAGCTTGTCTAAAACTTGCTGATATGTCTGTATATATCCATCAATGTCACCCTACAGTATGTCCACGTACTTTGCGCTGATATGGGCACTTCTCTATACGTCTCTGTATGTACTCAGTGCCAGAGGGGGTTCTCTCTCACTCCCTGTCTCTCTCCTCAGCTGTGTCACTAGATAAATAAATATGTATCTTCTAGTAGGGCATGTTTATACACACTCACACACACACACACACACACCCTGACTAGTGGTATATGTATTCTGCAGATGCTGAGGAAGCCTTGATCTTAAAGGCAAAACTGATCCTAAATCAGCATTCTTATAAATATACCCCTGATCTTTGTATTGATATGATACTGATATCTTATGTTAGAATTTTCAGTGTACTGACATATTGATATTATGGACATTGATTCATACTGATACAGACGTGAATACTTCTCCCAATACCTGAAACTGATGAACCCTGTTGGTCCTTTCCTACATTTCCCAGGTATCCCCAAGCCACGTGTCACAGACAGACCCTCTGGATTGCCTGGGCCTACTGTGGTGACCTCTAACCCAAAGCCATCCGTCAACCAGGGGTTAGGTGCTGCTCGCCCTTCGGCTGCTGCCGCCGCCGTGTCCAAACTGCCCGTGAAGAACCTACCCACAAGCCTTAGCTCCTCTTCTCTGGGCAGCGCCGCCAGCGAGAGTAACGGATCTTCAGCAGCCCTCAGCAAACGTGAGACTGACTGACTGTGTGTGTGTGTGTGTGTGTGTGTGTGTGAGACTGAGTGTGTGTGTGAGACTGTGTGTGTGTGAGACTGTGTGAGACTGACTGACTGTGTGTGTGTGTGTGTGAGACTGACTGACTGTGTGTGAGACTGACTGACTGTGTGTGTGTGTGTGTGTGAGACTGACTGACTGTGTGTGTGTGTGTGTGAGACTGACTGACTGTGTGTGTGTGTGTGAGACTGACTGACTGTGTGTGTGTGTGTGTGAGACTGACTGTGTGTGTGTGTGT